>NW_010414653.1:22203-31206 GCF_000710305.1 Buceros rhinoceros silvestris
TTCCCTATTAACTATTCCTGCCCAAGATCAAGCACAACAACTCTTTAGAGTCAGCCAGAAAGAAGCACTGTAAAGGAGAAAATAGTTGTAGGGTTCAAGCCTTATTTCTTCAGCGCAACATTCATCAAATGCTAGATTTTCCCAGCCTTTTCCATTTAAAGCTTAAAATTCAAGGTCAGAAAATACAGAATCAAATTATGGGGAAAGGCCAAAATAATGTAAATGTGAAAATGAACGTTCTAAGGAATATCTTGACTCAAGTTCATCTGAAAGCAATGTGGCAGATGTACTTAAAAACTGAGCTGCCTTTCATTAGGCTAGAAGTTGTATGGGGGAAAAAAATGTGGTCACATAATGAGAAAAAGAATGAGCCTCAAAATAAAGAGAAAAGCTAAAATGGGCCCAACTCAGAATCCAAGTTTGGAAGGTCAGTAATCTAAAGACAAACTAACAAAAACTTGCTGAAAAAATCAATTACCAATATACGTAACTCTGAATGTCTGCAAATATTTGATCAAATATTTTTCAATATTTAACATGTTTGAAAATATATAACAACAATTGTCTGCTCCAATTACATGCAGAATATCAATTCTGCATACCTTTTGGTGAAATTAGGGTGTTTATTCCACCTCTCACTAGCTTTCCTTTCTTCCTTCAACCTCTCCCATCATTGTATTAGCTGCCAACTTACGGCTGTTAACCTTATTACTTCTCCAGAATAAAAATGACCCAGCTGGCTTTTTTCTTCCCCTTCTCTCTCACTTGCGTAGGTTACTCTTGCATCCAGCTGAATAGCCAGCTCTTGGCTATGGGAGCTCTGGCTACTTTCTGTTTTGGACTCATCTGCTCCATTTCCTGAAACGGAAAGAACCTTCTGTTTTACTGTGGGGAAAATAGCCCTCTACTCCAAGGCAGAAACGCCATGCCTACTGTACGAACCCATGGCCAGCCTCCACGGAGACAGCATCCTTCCCTTCCAGCTCTGTTAGCTGACTAACTGTTCAGTGAAGTTGGCTACTCGTTGACAAGCTACAGAAACTTTCCTTTTTCCCTTCTGGGTGCCAGCACAGCACTTTGCAAGGCTAGCAGCTCTCTGATTTCTGCTTGTGATATTAATATAGCACAGTTTATGCAGTTGTTGGCTAATTTCTGCCCTACCATGATATGTAAATAGCTTAAAAAGAAAAAAATAATCAAACTCCCACCCACTGACTACACTGGTAACTTTCCTTTCACTGGTGCAGTGACCAACACCTTCCTGGAAGATATCCAGGAAAATTCTTCCCTACCTTCACCCACAGTTTCTTATGAATCCTTATTGTCCTTCTAACAATACCCTTTTTTGCTTTACAGTACCGCAACTTCAGTAACTAAAGAAATTTTGCCCTCTCAGATACTTGTGACAACTGGAAGCTAAGTTTCAGTTTCCTGTAGCACTTTTGCATGCAAATTTACCACTATAATTCCAACAGAAGGTACATGGTATCGAGAGGCAGCTTTTCTTTCACCATTTATTCAACAATACAGAGAGGTACACCTCGAGGCAGCGTGTTCCTTTGCACTCCATTTCGTGCTTACACTCCTTTTCTAAACAGCCTATGTTTCTTGAAATGACAGATGAAAACCAGTACTTGCACAGAGAAGGAAGAGGAAAAGCAGGGCTCTCCACCTCAGACACTGATCTTGTAGTGCAAAATGTGTATGGCTAAAAGCAACTTGTAAATTTTCAAGAAAAGAATTTAATTCATGGGATGTTTCTAGGGCATCTCTATACTTAAGACATCTTTAACCACAGCCTACCTATGGGCCATCTTTATGTTAATAAATTTTACTGAGGTTAAAGCTGTCCTCCAAAATAAACGTGCTGAACTAATCCAAATTAACTGTCGTCATTATAATGACAAGGATCAGGGATGCACTATTTCGTTTTCAAGTTGTGGCATCTCACTGTAGTCAGAGAACAAAGCAGAGCATGCGCACTTCAGTATGGTGTTAAGAACCTGATTCTGCTGGATGACCTCTAAGCCTTAGACGGTGTCAGCTTAGTGCTAAAGCAACGTCAGATAATAAAAATCCTCATTTGGAGTAAGAGGACCTCAGCCCCAAGTAAAATCAATTTTTTTGACAGGAAATCAGTAAAAACATAGTAATACAACAAAATTTCTCTAACGACATTCAAGAAGAACAGTTTACCGTATAAAATGAACTACCAACTCAAGTATCGTTACACAAGCTATTACTGGTTATTATTGTAATCTACTAATAAACAAACTTTCAAAAGTGAACTTTTCAGCAAATATTATAGGTTTCCTAAAATATTTTTGCTTATGTAAGTGTATCTGTCACAATAAACACACCTTCCAGTGTTTATTTCGAAAATAGTTATGAAGGGTACTTCCTCTTTGTAAAGGGTAGACAGTAAAATTAAGCATTTTTCACTTCCCCATGTCACTGCATACATCAATCGAATGTCTCAGCAGTGTTCTGACTTTTCACCTTTAAATGATTTTAGGGGTTTTTTTGTTTTGTTTTTGTCGGCTTGTTGTTTGGTTGATTTTTTAATTTCAAATAAACACTTCAATTTGAATCTACTTTTCTATCAAGCGTACTTTGAAATATCACTTGAGGAAAGCAGGGGGAAAATAGGCAAAAGTGCCCAGCAAAAAATATTTTCTCACTATTTTCACTAAATTACTGGGTTTAAAGATACTACATGCACTGAATTATGCATAAAGAAAAAAGTCAAAAGGTTATACATGAAATTTAAAGAAAGAATTTAGGGAGCCACATCTGTACTACTAGCTATGGCTTTTGTTCATCTCAGTACAACTCCATTCCAAAAACCAAGACAGGATTACGTAATGAGTTGTAGCACACATCTTCTCTGGAAAAGTTTGCCAAAAAGATTTTCAAGATTCTCCTCTCTGTAGGGGAGCCTTAGTCCCACAGAGGCCACTACTGACTGGTTAAAGACTGTGAGAAAACTTACCATATTAAGACTGATTCATTATTAAGTACCAAGCTGTTGTTGACTAATAAAAAATTAATTCTTTAGAATGTAACAGTTAAGAAGGTAGAATTCAATGTGTTATGGGCCTCATGATTACTGCAGCCCACAAAGAAGAAAGAGATTTGCTTTTCTAGAGAAAATGAATTCAGAATAGTCTTATTCTGACTAAAATGAAGATTAAAAGCAATATTTACTAAGCAGAAAAAATTACTGTGAAAAAATATCTACATAAGGTATTAGTCTCAATATATACACCAATAAATAATACCAGGGCATGAGACTAAATCGTACTGCATGTACCCACGTGATTTCAGCAGAAAACAAAAGGAGACAGCCTGTCTGCCTGGACCAGTGTCAGACCCAAGGCATAACCCAGTCTTTGGAACCGTTTGGCTTTCAAGATGAAAGATCCTAAGAGGCTAACAGGAGGTATGCTCCTTCCAGAAACTGTAACATTAATAATTTCCTCTTGTAAAACTTAATGTGCTCATAATACTCCCATTTATATTCACTTCCCTTATGTAAACGGTTTTGTGTTACCAGGGGGACATCCACTACTGATACACGAGTGAAACGACAGCTTTACAAAATACGAACACACGTCCCTCTGCCATCTCCTGAAAACTCCTACTTAAAGAAAAGAATTTTCAAAGCACAAGCTCTATTTCTTTGCGCCATTCTGTTTTTCAAACTTTTCCGGGCTGTAACCTGGAGAACTGGCAGATTTAGTTCTCAATCAAAAAAGCAGGGACAGCATTCAAAGAGTGCTTGTGGATATTCAGTATGCACAAATACCCATACAAAACCTTGACCCCGCCATCCAGGATCCTTTTGAAAATATGGCCCTCTGACTGGAATCGAGCCAGATTTAGATAAGAAAAGCTAAGGACTTCAAAGATGCACAGAACGTTACTATGTAATTTTTTAAATTATCAGAACAAGAAAAAATCAAGAATTTAAAAGTAATTCTGGATTAATCAGATTAACATTCTTTCCAAATTGAACAATAAGAAATTATTTGAAAAGCTGTTCTCTTTGTTTACAGGGAATCATTTAATTTCTGATTCGAACCTAAAGCTTTCTTTCAAACAGTGCAAGAATATTTAAAACTAAATCAGTACAAATTAAGATGATGAGGGTTCTAAATTGAAAATTTAAAAATGTCTTTTTCTTTTGAAGTTCATTTTGACAAAAACAACGTATCTGACCTTAGAAAAAGCAAAAGGTACAGCCAGTTACCCACTGAAGGATATTTTTTACATTCCTCCATCTTTGTTCTCTCAGCGTGGTACCCCCCCAGCTGAGAATGGCAATACGCTTTCAAAAGACAAGCTTGGAGACTAAGATTCTTAGCCACCCTTGATATTAATATTAATAACTATTGACTCAATAGATACGGTGGTCTAATGGAATGGCTTTTGTTGTAAGACAAGCTATTTCTAAATCTGTCTTAAAGGAATGATGAACTTCACAACTTTCATCCTTCTTAACCACTTCCTCTAAGCTTAGAAGAAAAGACAGCATGACATACAGATTAATGTGATTTATTCAAACTCGGAATATCTGCCCTTAACCATTACCTAGTTAAAGTTTGCCATTTACTTCTTAACTGAATAACAGTAGGCATCTTTTTCAACTGCATAACTTGAATTACATCGTATGTTACAGCCCTTAAACCAACTAATTTACAAAACACCTTAATGTACCAAGTTAGGGTTTTGGGTGGTTTTATTTTTGGTTTTAGTTTTGTTTTTTTGTCAAGGAAAAGAGACCGAAAATGTGCTCCTGTTCATCTCTGCTACATTTTTTGAGCTGAAATAACAGAGATCAGAAGTTTTCTTACCAGTTTCAGTATATCAGCATTTCAGTTCTTGAAACCGTTAAGAATGGAACACCCAAACACTGATACAACAGAAACATTCCTACAAATCTTTAAGGTGTCAGATGTGCTTCACAGATGAGCCAAAGTACTTGGGCTGTAACCCATGGAAGTTACCTCACTGAATTTTCAGTTTCCTTTATAGGTCTTTGCGCACTTCATAGGCATAATCTTACTAATTGCGACTTTGAAGACATGAGCTGTACATGTAACTAAAAAATCATAGATTTGTACTGGCCAAAATTCTTGCAACCAATAGAGAGGGAATATTGCAACAACTGTGAAAAAGTCAAAGAATAGCTGTATTTTTAGTTTGAGAATTAGATGATACAAGGATTGAGTCTATAAGGACATATATATTTTCATACTTTAAATCTTCTTTGTTAAAATATTTTAAAGCATGTTTAAACATTACCAACTGAAAAATAAAGTAGTAATTCTTGTCTCATCATTAGTTTCAAGTTGTCCAGTCAAAACTTAGAAAATATGCACCACCTAGATGGCAAAGAAGCATCTCGGACCTCAGTAGCTCTTAAGCATAGGAAAGTGCCCTGGAATAAGTCTTGGAAAGAGAACAGTTAGTTGGGTTTGGGTTTTTTTATACAGCTGAATTTTGTAACACAAATGCTGTATTTTAAGTAACTGGATGCTATAATTCGTGTCTTGAAACCTGTATAAATTAGAAGACAATTGTAGAATGCCATTTCCTAAATAAATACTCTGCTTTAATCTTATGTCCATAAAGGCTAATATTAGAACATACCACATTCTGAAAGAAATATAGTAAGCACCTTTTAATTTTTTTTTATAGGGGGTGGGTGGGTGGGCTTGGGGAAAGGAGGACAAATATTGCTCAAATTCTTCATTTTCACTCCTTTCTTTTTTCTTTTTTTGTAACTAACGATGACACACAAGGGTGTGGAGGCATTCAGCTTTAAAATACAAACCTGCAAGCAACCATCGCTGCTACATTCCTCCCAAACCATCAGGCAGTGAAAGTAAATGAATGTTTTCCTATTAGAATCCTGAGAAAAGAACGAAGTTACAGCTGCTAGAACAAATTACCTGTAGCAATAATCACAATTATGGTTAATCTGTTTTCTACTGAATAAATTAAAATAGCAGATTTCATCTGCTTGTAACAAATCCAGCTGCTCTGGATCAGATTAGATCCAGAAAAAGGTAGGACAGCGCAGCGAATCTGTTTGTTAAGTGACATGTGCAGACAAACACGCAACTAGTTTTACTCCTGTAAGCCATCTCCCATCTTGGAAGGATTTTATTTGCTTTTATAATAGTAATCAATATATTCCAAATAAAGGATTCATTTGACTACGTTCCTTAATCCTCCAGGGACAAAGATTAGCTAGTTTACAGGTTTTCAAAGATTGCCTAAATAAAACTAATAAAATTTTATGTAATGGTCATATGAAGAATTTTTCAACTACTGATATGGAAACAGGCTATAAGGTCTAGGCAAATTTGACTGCTTCATACCCTATAGATAGATAGATAAGAGCATTATTAAAACAGACAACTTTGTTATGAACTTAAATGTAAAGTTTACACCCAGCAACCCACTGCTATTTTACAGTAATGAAACAACTCTGAAATTTGTATGTGTCCCTCAAAGCAACCAGTCTTAAATGAAAAAGGACAAAACAGATCAACTAACTTCTGGAGTTTCTCCAGAAACTGAAGTATCATACTACCAGCAGTAGTACAGTACATCTTGTAAGCAGAGGTTTTAAGAACCTGGAAGCTGACACCCACGTGTTCATACTGGCCAATTCTACCAAAGAGCTTTGGACGCTGATGATGCAGTAACATGTTCTCACAGAACTCGCTACCTGTTGTTACCTGTTAGTGTATCATATCAACAAATAGCTGTCACTAATACGATATATTACCAGTTCATGGGGGAGATACACCAGGGACATAGTCCAAATACTTACTACAGTTTTGTATTAAATTATCTTAAAAAGACCAATATTTCCAGTACGGGGAAGAGAATTTTATATTCTCCATTTTTGTAGTTAAGGCAGCAAACATCTAAACACATATGAATGGTGCATTGAGGCAGCTTTATAATGTCCAGGACAAAGACATTTTGAGAATTTCCATTCCATGATTCTGGAGGAATAAGACTCACCAACATCTTCCTGCCAGGTTCTGGCTACTTTTGTGAGCTTCTTGGCTGGCTCTTGAAATCCAGCCCATCTTTTTAATTTGCCTTATCTCTTATAGAGCAAAATATTTAATTTTCTTCCTAATACAGTGATTGATGAAAAATAGAGAAGTATTTTCTTTTCAAACATTTTCTTGGAACAGTTTTTCCTGTATCTCGCATATTTCCATTTTAATTCTAATGTTGCTGAGTTGCGCTGAATGTTTAATTTATGCTAACCTGTCACTTTTTCCCCCCTCCCCCCCATCTATACAAGTATGAATATTTATGAATGCAGCAGTGGCTGACCTGCACCTTCTATCAGCAGAAAAACGTATGTGCACTGGGCATACAGGATGTGAAGGGAAGAAGACTAGAATTTGGTTTTCTATCTTTCGAACTCAAAGTAAGCACTATCCATAAGAATTGCCCAAATGAAAAGGAATATGCTGTTCCTTATTGTAATTATTTCAAGCATCCCATCTAGAGGTTCAGGAAACTCAGTCATTTCCAAGCTCTGGCATCTCTGCATGGGCTCGGTAAAAAGAAGTGCAGTGAGAAAGGATATTGAAATAAATAGGCAGAGTGATTGATCTGTGCCGTTGCTCAAGTCCACATCAAGAGACCAAAACATCTCCATGAGCACTTTGAGTTTCTCCCTCTTAGGTATTCCTTGAAAGTGGAAAGCAGTGATATATCATCCGTATCTCAATACACATCACTTCCAGTCTCCACAGCAGGAGACCTACTTCAGGAGTTTACGAACACCAAGGGCTACGTAGTATGAAATGGGTGTTCTTCCTGCTGGTATTTCAAAGGGTAAATACTTGGAACATCCGATGCACTGGAGAAGAGTAAATGCTTTAAAAACTTCCAGCCTCCTTCAGTTGGTTCCAGCTTGTACCTATACAAACAGATATGTGTCCTTGAAGCAATATTGTGAGCCTCTTAGAGACAAAAGTCCTTTTTCTGAATGTCAGATCCTTTAAGGAAGTATACTCCTAAAACCCTCTGCGTTCATTTCCTTTGGATCATTGTAAGTTGTATGTTTTTAAGTCTATATTAGTACCCAGAACACTTACAAGTCTTAGAAGGTAGGAAGAAAGGCTCAGAATAAAGATGAAATCCAGGTCACAGCAAAATCCTTGGGTCTGTAAGTTTCCAGAATTCCCTCCACAAGCATCCTCCTTGACAGAACACAAACATCCTACGTCTTTCACACTTCCCTATTTCCTCCTCCTCTTTAAAATGGTTTCACAGAAGTGTAATGAATAGTGTATATAAAATCCTGTTATGAGATATTGATTTAGTAAGTTTGTGATGAACACAAAGTCACTATGATCCACGGAGTAGGATATGTGGGAAATGTTACAGAACTTCTTTCAACGAGCAGAACTCCGTAACACATCTCTAAACGATTCACAGAAATGACTTGTAGCAGATCTGTCAAGTCCTTTACCGCAGCTCTCCAAGAACAGCATGTTTCCCCACAGAAAAGCTTATGCTGCTTCCTACAATCTATTCTGAAGTATCTCTGTGAAGACTGAGACAGGGCTTTTACAAATACCTTTGGGAAAGTGCTCCACTATATAATCTATTCTCACTGTCAATCATTTTTTCCTAATACTCAGCCACTCTGAATTTTCACTTTAGCAATCCCATCACATTACTGCCCTTGTGCTTCCGTGCTTTAGCATTTATACTCTTCAAATATTTATAGTTATTGCTAAAGAAAAACCCAGACATTTTCCCTCAGCATATCAGTTTCTGTGCCTGAATGCTGTTGGTCTTCCTTGGAGTGCTGTATTTCTTTACGCTTTCTAAACAACTGCCAGAGAAATTAATATTTGTTGTTGCTGGAAAAAAATAGCCCATAGAGAAAACTCCTTTCCCCTTCACACACTTTTTAATAAACACCCCCCCCCCGCCTCTTTTTTTTATTTA
>NW_010414653.1:31229-32628 GCF_000710305.1 Buceros rhinoceros silvestris
TTTTAATAAACCCCCCCCCCCCCCTTTTTTTTATCTACTGTTACATTATCAAAACAGGTTTATGGAACTGAGTTTTCCAATTAAGGAAAGCAAAAAATTACCAGCTAGATATTACAGGGGGAAAAACCCCTCAAATATAATAATTTTAGATACCCGGTCTTAACCACAAATTATTATTAACACAGTTTGTAACAGAACATACTGTATCTTTCCATTCTATTTTCAAATGCTTCAGAACAGATGCCTTAAAGGAAAATAATCTTTCTTTTCCTCTCTCTCCTTTCTTCATTGTTGTCTCTTAACTTCATTAAAGGCCCAAACTCCGAAAACCATATCCTGCACCTTTCACACTTTAGAGATCATTGTTTATCATGATACAGTTATTTCACAACACAAATTTAAACTAATAAGCAGTATTTTCTCCTCTCCTAGACTTAGCCCACTTTGCTTTTCATAGACCTCAGAAGATCATCTGGTCTAACCTTTCATGGGAAAGGGAGCCGAGGTAAGATTATCTAACACCCTGTCCAATCGCATCCTGAAAACTTCCCACAATGGGGACTCCACCATGTTCCTGGGAAGGTTGTTCCAGTGATTGATTATTCTCACTGTATAAAATTTCTTCCTTATATCAAAATAAAACCTCTCCTAGCCAATCTCCACTCATTGCTCCTTGTTTTCTTCATGTTGTTCCTTGTGAAGAAAGAGCCTCTATTGTAGCCATTCTTCCAGTACTGGAATGCTGTGATGATATTCCCCCTGAGCCTTCTCTTCTCCAAGGAGAAAAGACCCTGTACTCCTTCAATCTTTCCTCATAGCCTTTTTGATCATTTTTGTGGCCTCCTTTGGACCATCTCCAGTCTTTCCACATCTCTTTTGAATTGTGCAGACCAGAACTGGGAACATTACTCCAGGTGCTGCCTGACAAGTGCTGAGTAAAGCGGTTTGATCACTATCTCTGCTAGTAATACCCTTGTGGATGCAGTCTAGGATCCAATTTGACTTTACTGCTGCAGCAGTGCACTACTGACTCATTTTCGGATTGTTGTCCATCAGAACCCCCATGTTCCTTTCAGCAAGGCTGCTTCCCAGCTGCAACAATTGTCTTTGTTAAACTTCCTATCGTTCTTGAAAGCCCACTCTTCCAGCCTGCCCAGGTTTCTGTGTAAGATGTCTCTCTCTTCTACGTGTCCACGCCACCATCCAGTTCAGTGCCATCAGCAAACTTAGTGAGAGCACTTTCAATCCCATGAGTCAGATCATTTGTGAAGATGTTGAACAGCGCGGGACTCAGTATCAATCTCCTGGGGGACCCCGCTTGTGACAGGCTGCCAGCCATTGATTACCACCCTCTGAGTGCAAACAGTTAGCCACTTTCAAACCCTTCTCACAGATCATC
>NW_010414654.1:0-16112 GCF_000710305.1 Buceros rhinoceros silvestris
AATTTCTATAAGCATGTTCACAGGAATAAAAAGTATTATAAAAGGGAAGAATAAAATAACAAAAAAAGTGACTTAGTGGTCTTTGGCTACTGCCATTTCTAGGAATGCTAATGACATGGAGGGTTTTTTTTTTTCTTCAAGATCAGAACCTAACATGATTGATATTTTTCTGTTTATTCAACAAGTTTCTGACAATTCATCAGTACTTTATGACAGTTTTGGAGCATTGAGTTAAGGAAGATGCATCTTTCACATACTGGACTGGAATCAAAGTGAAATACATGAATCCACCACTCACCCTGAATGGAATACTATGCTCTCTGTGTATCACTCTTCTGGGCTGGGAAAATTACCTCTCAGTGGTCTAGAATGGAATAAATTACATAGACTGAATTCATGGAATGGCATGAAAGTAATATATTTGCTATGATGAAGTAAAGTACCATAGCTTAATTTATATTTTGTAGCTCAAATCAGATTTATAGTGTTCCAAAGGGTTATCACACAATGATAGATATGCAGGCAAATACATGTACAATTTAGAAATGCATTCTTTTTATTTATTTTGTAAATCAAAATTTGCAGTTTCCCTCATCTGGATGTAATGACAGTAGCTGTATCAGAAGTTGTGAAATCCATGAGGAAACATGAAAAATCACTGCCTGTACAACTGGAAGCAATTCGAGTCCTTTTACGCTTTATGATGCCTGGTAAGTCATCCAAAAATATAATTGGTGTGGCATCATACACCAAATCAGAGAATAGAATTAGATAGCTGGGTGTTAGTCTGTCTTATCTAATGAGACAGCCTTTAATGGCACTTCAGAAAATTCACTGGAGTTTTGTACATAGCAGAGCAGCTGAAAGTCTTTAAGAGCGTATAAGATGGAGGAAAACTCTGGAGGTATTCAAGGTGGTTGCAGACCAAAATTATCACTGCTGGTTTCCCTTTGATTTCTAAGGACTTTAGGGAATGAGTATCAAGCTATGGCTGTGATTGTGTATTTTTCATCATAGATACCCTTTAAGTGAGAGCAAACTGTGATAATAGCATCAATGTTGTTGTACCACTAAATGAAATTGTTTTAATAGTATCTCTTGGAAAGAACATAAAAATTGGACCTCTGACAACAAAAAATAAAGGCAGTGATTTAAAGATACTACATATACTATTATATACTATTTTCGACAGAAAAGGAGAAGCCAAACTGACAAGCTTAAAAATTCCTTTCAAAAAAAACCCCCAAAACCAACAACTCTTTCAAGACAATCTACAGTGGGAAAAATGTGTTCTTTGTTAGTTCTATACCCTTAATAGAATTCAGGGAAGGTTTTAACTCTTTTTATCAGTTTACTGCTGTATATCCTGGGTTTTTTCCTCTGATATTAAGTGTGAGGCACACAGACATGGGGTACTGATTTTTTCTTTTTTGTAACAACTTTTTGCAAGTATCTGTCAGTTTTAGTTGAACATCTACAAAAGCAGTAACTCTGGAACTGGTAACTTGGCTAATACGCAGGCTATTTGCAGGTTTTCAGTTTCATCCAATTCTTTGAATTGTAATCCTAATACTTTCTTTTTTTTCTCAATAAACAGTAGGATTAAGACTTTATAAATGTATTCTAACGTGTAGGCAAGACTGTTTCTTTGCTAGTATCCCGGAAATGAGGCTCTTCTGAAGTGTAATCAAACAAAAGAGAGCGCCAATTGGATATTGGAACTTGCAAGGGAAATGAAAACTAACTTATGGGGAGATTGTAATCGGAACAAATGTGAATGCTAAACTGACTTTTAAAGGATTTCTGAGTACTTTCTGTGGTGCCACTTGATTTTGAGTGCCGATAGCTACAAGAGAATAAAATCTGAAAGACCTTTCTCCGTTCTTTTATTTGTACTAACCTTCGACTTAACATCATCTGTGAGTAAAATTTGGCCTATAATGTGCTGCCAAGTGAGAAAGGGCAACTAGTCAATAGCTTCGTTAGTGTCTGCTTTTCAGAGGGAAGAGGTATTCTGAAGTAGGTATCAGAAACTCCTAAGAAACACCATAGCTCAAAAAAGTAATATATTGCAGTGTAGTGTACCTTAGGCAAAATTCTTTGGCATGATTTTTCATTTTCATAGTAAGCAGTGAGCAAACAGATGGTGAAATCATCATTGCAAACACAGTGTACTCACAGTACAATGTAAATCTGGAGGGACTCCAGACTCCATAACTACAGCATTCTGAAAATGTCCTCTAACATCTGAAATATGCCCTTTGAGTCACCTGAATATTCAATTTGATTGTTATATTGGGTTAATAATGCCGGGTTATACTGGGGAGAATATTAAATCTGTTCTTCTGAGGAAAGTTGTTTTCCATTGTTGCAGATTCAAAGAATGAACACCAGAATGGTTCTTCCAGAGCTGTGGGAGATGCTGCTTTTGCACTTACAGTAAAAGTCGTTAAAAGCCAATGTCTGTTGGAGGGAACTCATTCGTTGGTGCTTAATGCTTTGAACAGGGTATAGTTAAAGCTTTGTTCTAATGGATTTTGTCACTATTTTACACTTGCAATGGTGAATCATTTGTCACTTTTAGATCCACGTTGTTTTTCCTATTGATTTGACAGAATTAATCTTAACTCCTGAGTTTCTTTTTTGGTTTGGGGTTTCTTCTTTCTTTCTGTTCTGGAGTGTATTGGATGATCCTTTATAGAGTGACTAAAGGATGCTTGTAACTAAAAGATACTTAACTAAAGGATATTTGTAAAAACGAGGTTAATTTTTTTTCAAGCATACTGTTCATTTGTGATTTTTAATGAACTGGTTTACACATGAAAAGTGTCCTCATACCTACATCTTAACTACTCATAGAACTGAGTGGTTCTTTAATATGGCTTTCATGAATACATACTCCTTTAGTTTGAACAGAAGGGTGTTTCTCAGTTGTTTCCATTCTCTTCACTGTTCCATTCTGTTACATTTTCCAGCCACTGAAAACAGAATGATCACAGTGCTTGGAAAGGGAAGCTGAAAAGTGAAAGGCAGCAGACCCAGTCTAAACAAAGGAAACACTGGGCATTTGGCATAGCAAAATTAACCTTAAATCCTGGTGGTGGGAAAGGTTTAACTTTATGTCCTTCAGAAGTATCCTACCTCTACAAGATTTGCACATGACCACAATCAAAATGTAGCAACTCACAATTTTTTAGAAGTCTCTCAGAAAACAGAGGCTCGCCGAACACCTTCAGTCAAGGAAATTTATGATTCTTACATTTATTATAAAAGTCAGAGCAAATAATGTATCAGCAAAAGAGTGCTAGAGTGGACATTTCTTGACCTGAAGATACGGATATAGGAGTTACCAAGGGAGGCAAAATAATTTTTACTTCAGAATGAATTACAGTCTCCCGTGCTTATGACCATCCTGATTGCTTTTTCTAACCCAGCTGGTCTGTGTTTTGGAGTACTGAAATATCAACCAGAAGGGCTAGAAATTAGCATATTTTAATGAAAAACTAGAGAAGGAATAAGGAGGCATGACTCCACTGAAATAATTGCGTGAATTTGCAAGTCACTGTGACAGCTCTGCACACTTTCAGATCTAGGCCTCATCTAACGTTCCTCCATCTAGAAGTGGGGGCAAGTAAGGAAAAATAATCACAAATAACCTGTTGAAATGCTATATAACTAAACCCAAGACTTCTAAAATCTTGACGGGGTGTGGTAATAGGTATGTTACTTCATATCTTTTCTTTTCATATTTTTTTAGGTTGCCCCCATGTTTGTCATTTGTGCTTGTTCTCAAAGAACCCCATCTTGTTCCCTTTTAGCTACAAAGGAAGTACATTTTCTCATTCTCCTTATTCTAGCAAAATGGTGAGAACTCATGAATGGTTGTACTGAAAATTTGAGGAAAAAAATCCCACTTTCCATTAGAAACTAGCTAGGACTAGCTAGGAAATATTTTCATAATCGAAAGTGAAAATCTGGGGAGATGATGAGCTGCTGAAACTGATGGTTGAAAAGGAAACCTTTCTGAAACTGTTATGATTGTTAGTTATTGTCACATCAGCTGTAATTTCACATACTTTAAGAACAACAATTGCTTTTTCTTAAAAAACAGCTTTAAGTACAACCAACTCCTCTGTTGTCATTGTAAGCAGAACAAGCTTGATCTGATTTTATATTAATTTCTCCATTAGTTTATAGGAAATCCTAGCATCCAGAAGTGTGGATTAAAACTACTTGCTTCTGTAGCTGAGTGCACTGGTGCATTAGAAATTTTAACTCACCAAGGAGCTACTGACACTGTGCTTCACACCCTACAGATGTATCCAGACGAAGAAGGTAGGGCAGGTGTTTTGTTGGTAGAATGTGAATGACGAGTGGGAGGGTCCGATTAGCCATAGAAGCTGAAACCTGCCTATTACACTGGGTGGCACTGGATGTAAATTACGGGGCAGGAAAAGGCTGCAGCACTGCATCATCCTGGGGTTCATCCACTTTGTAGTTATACCTAGCCCTGTAATAGCCTATGCAAATGAATTTCTGGAATATTAGTAATAATACACTACTTAGGTCATGAGTTGATTCCACTCAGAATGTCTGAATAATTAACATTATTAATCTTTCTTTTTTTCTTCTAGACGTACAGTGTTTGGGTTTGAGTCTTCTGCGCTCTTTGATTACAAGGAAGAGTTTGTGTATTGCAACTATGGGTGTCCTGTCAACAGTTCTGGTTTCTACTCTGCGACGATTTAAAGATGTCACTGAAATCCAGATGCATGTATGTGTTATTTCTACATACAAAGTTGAAAGGCAAAACTCTAGAAAATTATTTTAATGTAGTTTTATCCAAAGTATAATTTCTTATTTTCATTACTTCTTTTTTATTTTATTGCAATTACTAGATTAGTATAAGCCTTTATAATTAAACCAATATGTTTTTTGTAGAGCGGATTTTCTTGGAGGCATATATTCAGTCCACAATATGTAAGCGTAGGCTTAGGTGTTTATCAAAGACTTCTAAGATCTGCAAACTTAGAAGAAATTCCTCAGTCATGGTCCATCATTCAGTCAATCTATAAGCATTTAATGAAGTAACTTTCATTATAGTGTTAATTGCCCTTCTTTGAAAAGTAATGGAAAATAACTTGGTTCCCAGCCCTGTCACCAGCAATAAGCTTAGGGCAGGAATGCTGTATTTGAGAATCTCCTTCTGAATATGGGAGAAGGGTTCCTATTCTGTCTGCAAACACATATTAGATCCTCCTTACGTGAAAATTCTGTTGCCTTTGCTTCAAAAGCTTTCCCTGTTTGTTGCCAGTTTAATTTTTCTAGCTGAATGGAGCTTGCCAGTGAGATCAGCTTCCTATGAGAGTTTCTGTACTTCTGTTTCAGATCAATATGAAAATATCACGAGTACAGCCTTTTACTGCTGTTTTTCTTAAACCCTTCCAAGTTTAGCTTAGCAGCTAATGTGGAGAGAAATCAAAATAATGGTGGAAAAAGTTACTTAAAGCGATTTAATCTCAATTAGGTTTGGACAAAGACTCTGTAATTTACCCAGTTCATCCTTCTAGATGAACTTTACTTGCAGAATCATGGGATAATTTTTTATTTCTTTTTAGTTTTTAGATACACCTGTTAAGTTTTTCATTTAGCCTATGTATTTTTTTTTTTCAAATTCAAGGATTACAGAGGATTACAGAAGGACAGGGGCTGCATCGTCATCCTATATCCTTAGAAGGAGATTGTTTCCTCCGTACATTTTCAGGAAATCATGAGTACCTCTGTCACTGCTAGACAGGATGTTGTCAGATATTGTGGTACATAATTTGGCTTTTCAAAATGTCAGTTCATATCTGTTCAAGTGGGTCAGCTAAACAAGCATGAAATTACAGCTATATTAACACAGAGACACCAGGTGTTTCTGCCTTCTCCCCTGATCTTCTCCAATTTTGAATTGTTGCATGATTAAAAGCAAGGAAAAAAAATTAAAGCACATGTCTTCTGGTTGAAATTTTATTTTGTTGCACAACCTGTTTTAAAATGACATTTTTTGACGCTCTACTTATTTCAGTCTTTTCATTGTGTTCCTAGGGATTTCATGCCATCTTGTCAATTCTTGGTTTGTCACCTTGTTTTGCCAAGCTGTTGGTACATGAATCATTTGACACAGTCATTTTCTACCAGATGTCTATGTGTTTCACTGACCAGCGAGATCGACAGGTATCTTCTCTGTTCTCACAGCTCCACAGCTGAAATATTTTGGTGCTTTTTCTGTCCTAACTTTGATTGTTTGTCTTCCCATTCAGTTTCAAAGCCTGTGTTGTGAATGTTTTGCTAAGATAGCCGAAAATGATGGTTTAAAAAACATGATGCTGGAAAAAGCATGTATTGAGAACAATACTGTTATGGCTGAATGTTTACTTCTGCTGGGAGCTGATATTAATAAGAAGTCAAAGACAAACTCTTTGATCTATCAGGTAATATATGGAAATATATGTATAGTTTTATTTCTTAAAAATTTGGGCTTTTTGTGTAAACATATGTTTGGCAGAACACAGCAGCAGTACTCAGTGCGATCTGACTCTGACCTCAGTGGTGTTAACCGTTGATAGTCATAGTGACTTTAGGCTCAGGTTGATGTTCATTGAAACACCCTTCACTTTATTGAAGCTCTTAGGGTCGCTGTCACCTAGAATGTGCCCACACTTCCAGGTCATTAGGATGCAAATTCACTTTAAAGTCCATGCTTTCTGATTGTTTACCCTGTTCACATGCAAAATTGGGTTCAATCAAGTACTTAGCCTTAGCTTTGGAGTATTTTTGAGGAAGGAGACTTAACCTCAAGCTTTTCAAACTTGCAGTAATTTTTTCTGAGCTAATCTGGCATAGATGGCATCAAGCCCATTAGACCCCAGCCCATGAACTGATAGTCCAAATTCAGCTCTTTCCACGCTCTGTGAGGCTGAAGTGGACCAGCAGGCAGTACTGTGCACAGATGAGTTTCAGTGTGCTTAGTCCCACTCTGTTCTAGACCTGTAAAGGAGACTTTGTCCAAAATACTTGCCCTGGAATGGTGGACATTTTTACTTTGTGTTGTACTTCAAGATGAATACAGGTGTCAATTTTTGTGCTGACTTAACTATTCTGGATAGAGTTCTGGCTGGTTAGCCACACAGGTAAAGTAACATCCTGGAAGGCCTGCTGTCACGCTAGCTGCAGAGAGCTTTATCCAGATGGTGGCCATGTCCAGAGCATCAACTATTTGAAGTATGTTGGTGTCTTAAGTAAGGCTATAAGGAAACATCCCATCTGGATTCAGCCATGGCAACAGAGAGGCTTTTCTCACCTGCTTACGAGTGCTCCTTGCTAAATGTGATTGCTTTTTAAAAATTTTTTGATAAAAGGTGTGTGTGTGCACTTCTTAATTTTGCTTCTGACAAAGTTTTAAACAATCTGAGAGAATCCCACCAGTACTGTCTGAAGTGAATTAGCAAATGTTCACTTCTGCTGGCAGAGCTGGCTGGATGATAAAGCACAGCTGCGTTTGGAACCAACAATCCCTCCATGGAGTCTGAGGTAACAAATCAGCAAACCCCAGTGGAAATACTGAAATAACTGGAAGTATTTTCAAAATTATTTGTAATATTCACAATCGACACTGCTCTGTTTAGCACAGCAGGTGGAGAGACTGGAAGGATTAAAGCAGACTGAAGCCAGTGGACCTGAGCTCCCTAGCACTAGGCAAGACTTGATGAGTCTCACTTTTCATTTTTTGATATCCAGATGACATGGCAAAATCACGCCTAAGGGTCTTTTTTCCAGTGAACAGATAAATAAATGGAGATGTCATAGGCCGCATGCAATAACCAAACTACATAAACTGCCATTCATTTTTGCTTGGAAATTGTGTGCACTCATGGCAGAAATGACAGTTACAAAACTAAGGCATTTGTTACATTTTAGGTGAAGATTTCAGGAAAATGGGAGTTGGTACTCAGATGCTTTAGACAGGCAGGCATATGCTCTGAGGTGCAGGGAATTGTGTAATTGAAAAAGAGACTAAAAATACCATTAATCTGAATTTGAGACGTCTCTTAATGTAGTCTGAGCTGTTGATGAGTGCCTCACATAAATTTTTGTGATTGCTTTTGTCTGTTAGGTTTGTGAGAAAGGAAGTAATCCTAAATTGGTGGAATTGTTATTAGCCAATGGTGCTCGAGAGCAGGATGTTCGGAGTGCTTTAACCATCAGTATAAAGAGAGGAGATAGCCAAATCATCAGCTTGCTCTTAAAGAAGCTTAGCCTTGATGTCGCCAACAGCAGTATATGTCTTGGAGGATTTGGTATTGGAAGACTAGAACCTTCCTGGCTCATTCCTTTGTTCCCAGATAAACTTTCTCCATTGAGAAAACAAAGTGAGTATATACAGAATCTGCTATATGAAATGTGTTAATATCTCTTGATGGTACTATGTAAGTGTTTTAGATCAAGACCTTCAGTTGAGGATCTCTTCATAGCATTCAGCTAGTTATAGAAAGACTGCCAAACCTTGACAACAAATCAAGTTATATCTGTTGTTTTTCAAAGCTATTTTGATTTCTTGGAGGATGTGCTGTCTGTTCATTTTCTTAAACATACAGATGCAGGTTCTGCACTGGCAAGAATGGTGCTTAAATTCCAAATGAAGGATACTTCAGAGGATAGATCAAGAACCTCTTCTGATCTAAACTTCTCTGAAGATGGAGTGGATAGAAACTGTGATTGGAGTTTCATTCCTGACCCGTTAGCAGAAAGTATTTTTCCTCTGAGTGATGATATTGAAAGTGAAGGTAATTGCTTTTCTTTTTTCTTTTTATAATCCAAATCTAGCGTACCACGGTTAGCCCACAACCATAAATCTGCTTGTTTGTATTTGAGATAAAACATTTCCCGTGAAAAAAAATAGTTTTATCCTAAATTTTGTTTATTATAACATTGGAAAATAGTTTATGATGAGTATGTGCTTTATATACAAAATTAGGACCTTATAGCATTTAATTCTTCATGCATTCAGTTTGTTGTAGAGAGAAAGAGCAGGATTCATCTAACTTAGATACTATTTTTATATCTGTTTCTGAGCTGTTCTCATGTGCTGCTGTTGTAGTCCATAGCAAAAAGCAGGTGCTTCAGGCACACAGTTTGTCTCATCATGAAGTCAGCTGTATTGTGATCTAGAAATCCTTGTTCCCTGGGCTGTCTGTAAATAAAGTGCACACAACTAAATCTGATACAGAGGACTATATTGCTAACAAATAAAGTAGGTGGAACAAGCCCAATCCCAAAGATATCTAATTGATCAGAAAATGTAAATGACAAAGTCTGTATGTTCAGTCTAACATCATTCTTAGTAACCATATCAGGAAATCTGAATCCTTTTGACTTATAAAACATCAGCATTTCTGTCTATCGTGTCAGTAATTTAATAATAAGTGACCTTAATTTACAGCACGCCTTCTTTTTATTCAGATACTGCTATTGTTTTAGAACTGTGGATGCTTAAAATCATCACAGATGAAGAATTTGAATTTTGGAATCAGAGAATCCTAAGGAGTTTTTTTAGTTCTGTTTTTTTCTTTTCCTTTACATCATTCAGCACCATTTTTCATTTCTGTAGGGCTGTAGCACAGAGATACCATGTTGATAGGTACTATTTGTTGCCCCACCTAGGAAAGTTGTTAAGCCATATGTAAATTATGGTAAAAAATTAGAGGCTTTACTAAGAGGAGTGGTTTTAGGGGTTTTAAAAGTAGTTTTGAGAAGGGGATCCCTAAGTGGGTCCATATAACCCAAAATCACCAAAGCCAGCATGGCATTCAATGTTTCATTCTCCGTAAATATGGGAGTGCAAATTATCTATTAAAAATACACACCCTTTTTATTTCAAAATTTATTTACACTGCAGCTGCACAAAGATGTGTTATGAAACATGTAGTAATCCCAACCTGCTGGAAATTTTAAATGATAAAGCATCAATGTAGCAAGCTGCACAGTGTTTGGAGCATATCAGGTCAGTGTGGCACATGTACTCTAAAATATATTGGCAACATTCTTGGCCTATTGCACACATAATTAACCAGCAAGATCCTACTAGTATTGATGCTTTTGACATGTATCTCTCCTTTGCATGTCAGCATCTATATTATAGTTGAATCCTGAGCCTCACCTTTAAGTAGATTTTCTTATTTGTCCTTCTGTGTTACTGTTTTGTACTAGGAAGTGAAGGTTCAGTTTTTACAAAAAAGAAGTCCAATTCCATTACAGTTGCTGACTTATATTATAGGGAAATGGCATTTCAAAGAGGTTCTCCTACTTTCCCACGACATTCCTACTCTGTGGTAAGTCAGATCCTTATTTATTCCAGGCTTATTCTAAGTCCATCTGCATTGCCTAGTGCAAAATTGTTAATAATAAAGTGTTAGGAAAGGTCATGTAACTGTACAGGCTCTTGTCTCACTGTTGCCATTCAGTATTTCCCTCTGTTGCTGTGCAATTACTGTGCTCCAGATCACTGTACACGTGAGAGTTTATTTCAGTAAAAAATTACGATCAGTAAAAATACATCTTCTTGTGAATTGCTCAGATTTCTGGTCTGATGTTCAAATACAGATACAGAAATTGGGCCTATTCAGAGACTTAACTGTGCCTTAGTGAAGCTAATTTTCAGAGTGCTACTGCGATCAAAGAAGAGACATCAATTTCATGAGAAGACATGAAGACAAATTGATAGAATCAAAGTCAGATTCCTTTGAAAGGAGCTTTTCTCTTCCCATTGACTACAAACAGAAACTGGAGAGATTGACTTCCCTAGAAGAAGTTGGTTTTTTTTGTTACCCTGCTCCATCCTATCACCCCATCCTAGTGAAAGTAATTTTAGGTTACCAAAAAATACACTACTTGCATTGT
The DNA here is from genome assembly GCF_000710305.1 of Buceros rhinoceros silvestris. Lineage (NCBI taxonomy): Eukaryota > Metazoa > Chordata > Aves > Bucerotiformes > Bucerotidae > Buceros > Buceros rhinoceros. The sequence continues at coordinate 10,942 of NW_010414654.1, forward strand.
TCTTTAAATCTACTGTTCTTTCATATTGCATGGATCAGTAAGTTTTATGGTTATGTGACCTGTTGTTATTTTTAGTTGAAATGTACAGTTTCTTTGTGTTCCCTGTGGAAGTTCTGATAAAAAGAAACCACAATAAAAAGAAATTTACTTAATTCCGATCATTTCAGATATCTGCCTGTGTCCATAACTGTTTTTGTTCTGTTCCGGGATTTTCCAGGGGCCTGGCTCAGATTATGAACCATTAATGAAACAAAAAAGAAAATTCTTGCCTTCAGATGAATCCCCCAGTAAGTAGACTATACAATTTAACATATGTAACAGATTTTCGGTCTTTAATGCTTTCACAAGCATAGCCTGCAGAGATTTTAGTCAGATTATTTATTTGTTTACAAAGAGGATACATTTTGGAAATACTACAGCAGAGTACAAATAGTGCATATATAGGGATTTTTTTTTCCCTGGCTTCACAGATAATTTATGTGGAATTAAACAGGCAATTAATTTCATGAGTGCTTTTGATAGGTTTCAAAAGCTACTTCTGTTCTGCAGTGCATGAACATCCACGTGTTTCCTGCTGTCTTATAAATTTATGTTTCTTAATAGAAGTCTTCATGGATTTGGATCTTAACCAATATCCAAACATTCATTGTCTTCCACATCTTTAGATCCCGAGTTGATCTTAATCATGTGATAAATGAAATTATGCTTTTTCTTCCCATATTTTTGTTTTTAATAGAAGGCATCTCAAAATTTTCGTCACATATAAGACCATCAGACAGTCTTTCTTCACTGATCTCAGAAAAAGAATATATTAAATCACTAGATCTTTCATCAAATGAGCTGGAGAACATTGATGCCATCAGCCAGAATAGCTGCTTAACTAGTCATCTGGAACGTCTTGAGAAACTGGAGCTCCACCAAAATGCTCTCACAAACATTCCAGAACAGCTGTGTGAAGTAATTCTGCATAATTTTATGTAATATCGATTGAGATTACTTACAAGAAATTGTTTGTCTCTAACAATGTACCCATAACAATACTACTCAGGAATATGGATGTATATTTTTACATGTGTATATTTTTGCGTGCTTCGTACATTCACTGAATTTTCATTCAGTGGATTTATGTTCATCTAGAAATTAAAGTGTTTTCTTGGAACTGTTTGAAGTTATTTACTGCAGAGAACTGCTTTCGGATGTGATATATTGAGTAACATAAATGGAACCTGGAACTGCAGGCAATTCATATCTGTTAAATTTTATGAAACTGAGATAATCTTAAAGAAAGCTTTATGTTTTTTTCTGGCATAGAAATATTATGGGTTACATTGGTATGATTACTATTTTCTGCTATTTTTCCTAGAGAGAGAATTATAAGTAAATTAATAAATTGTATAAAATATAACTGAATTTAAACCTATAAATTCATATTTTCATTTAACTTTTTAAAAACAAATTATCCTTTTCTTTCAGAACTTGAAATGCTTGACTTACTTGGATTTGCACAGTAACCGATTTACTTCTTTTCCGACTTACCTACTGAAAATGAATTGTATTGCAAATCTTGATATCTCTCGAAATGACATTGGACCTTTCTTTGCTCTGGATCCATACCTCAGATGTCCAACTCTAAAGCAACTTAATCTTTCATACAATCAGCTGGTGTGCACTCCTGAATTTCTTGCCAGGGTTGCTGAAAATCTAGAACAGCTGTCGCTAGAAGGGTGAGTGGCATTAGTAGCAGAACAAACATAACGGAAGATAATACATTTGTCATCCAGAATGATGACTGTTAATAGCATGGAAAGGATTGTTTAGTCAGTGGTAAAACGCTGACATGATCTTCCAAATGTGTTAACTTCCTACAGTTTTCAGTGTTGTGTTACGAAGTACATGAGAATATCTCTGGGCCTCGACAGAAATCAATAGCATTGCAGTTTCAGTAACGTGATAAAAATGTAGTTCAGCGTTTTTCTACTGCCAGACTATTCATCGACAGCACTGTCTGTGTTGTCTAATATATTCAAATAGGCTTTTTTTATACAGGAGACAATTTGCACTGTATTTTGTATTCATTAAAGGTTATTTTGGAAGTATGACTTGTGGAATTGCATTTACTGATATGGATATGTTTTAAGTGAGAGAAGCAGAGCAAATATGTAATTTTTTGTTTACCAGCACTTTTTATCATATTTGTTAGTGAGTGAGATAATTCATACCTATACATAACTCTTAAGAAAGTTATTATGGGTAAGTCTTTAAACTGCAGATACTGTCTCATTCATTTCCCATAATTTATTTCAAATGAGATGATAATATTTTTTACACAGAAGTTCGCACAGAATATGGCAATTACATAAGTAAAGCAAGCAGTACTAAATATGTGAATCAAATTTACAAAAGTAATCTTTTAAATTCAAAATCCACTGTTGCATTTCTTCATTAGCTTTATTTTGAAATATTATTGGCAGTATTACCCTTGCAATGCTGCATGGTTCTTTTATGTCTGTATTTCCAAGATCTTTGATTCTTTTTCTTGCGTTCTTCTTCCCAGAATACATTGTTTGTAACATTATATACTCATCCTGAGTTGTATCCCCCATATAGAATTCCATTCTTCTTTTTTTTTGATTGGTAGTAATTCTCTGATTATAATCCTGCCAACATGTACCTTTAGTAAACACAACTACTCACAAACACAACAGTCCTCTTTGTGTGGGATCGAGGTGTAGTATGTAATCAGGAAATGACAACTTGTAGTACATCCTGACGTTTGCTCTCCAAATTAATTAAAACAATCAATTTGAGTCATGTTATTCCGTTTTGCCACACATACCAGAGTTTTTGCTGGTCAGTCTTTATTTAGATAAAAGTCTTCTTTTTGGTTTACCAGTGTAAGGATAGCATTATCAGATCAATACTCTTTACTTTCACTTTTTAGCTAATAGTTTCTGAATAAAACATGGATTTCTTTTTTTCTTCTTGTCATCATAGAAACAAAATTTCATGCTTATGTTCACCAATATGCTTGAAAGAACTGAAAATTTTAAACGTTAGTAAGAACAATATTTCATCCCTTGCTGAGAATGTCCTCATGGGCTGTACAAAACTGGAACAGTTTAATGCCAGGATGAATGCTCTTGGTAAGTATCCATGAAAATAGGATCAACCTTCTAGAAACCATTCCAAAGCACAAAAATTTCTCAGCCACTAGCATTTGAAGTCTTGGGAGAACAGAAAAGAAGGATGCTTGCTTGTTGTCATTTATATGGTTCTCTAAGCATCAGCTTTTGATCTCTGTTGGAAGCAGTATACTTCCAGTGGGGCTTGATGGACATATGATCTGACTTAGTGTAACTCATCTTGTTTTTACATTTGTAGCAGATGATATAAAAATCATTTAATTACTTGAGATTGTGTATACTGTTGGAGAAGATTCAAGGTGGAGGAAATAATGTTAGCTTGCAAATCTGGTACTAATTCAGGTTTAATACCTTACTGAAATACACATCATACAAGTATCCTGGCCCTTATCAGAAACAGCGTGGCCAGCTGGACTAGAGAGGTGATTGTACCCCTGTCCTTGGCACTGGTGAGGCCGAGGTGCTTGAGTGTGCCCAAAAAAGAGCAACAAAGGTGGTGAAGGGTCTAGAGAACAAGTCTTATGAAGAGCCATTGAGAAAACAGGGGTTGTTTAGCCTTAAGAAAAGGAAGCTGAGGTGAGAACTTGCCATACTCTACAACTACCTGAAAGGAGGTTTTAGCAAGATGGCTGTTGGTGTCTTTTCCTTAGAAACAAGTGATAGGACAAGAGGAAATGAAATAGTCTCAGGCTGCACCAGGAGAAGTTCACATTAGATACCAGGAAAAATTTCTTCCCTGAAAGGGTTATCAAGCATTTTAATAGGCTGCCCAGGGAAGTGGTTGAATCTCCATCCCTGGAGATATTTAAAAGACGTGTAGATGTGACACTTAGAGACATGGCTTAGTGGTGGACCTAAATAAGTCTGACTCTTAAGTGTTACCACACTATATCCAGCGTTGTCTTCTGAGTAAGATTTGATTCACTTACCTGATCGCAGGTGTCATTTGAGATAACCTGAAGCATCCCACTTGCCTTACAACTTCTGGTCCAGAAAAAGCAGGTCTTCCATAGCTGCTGTGTTGTATCTCCACGCCATGTGCAGATAGCTCAGGTACCACAGGGCAGATCACCTTCACTGGAAACTGCTGTTTAACCAATTGGATTGAATCCAGAGTGTGTTTCAGTGGCTTAGCATCTTTTATGCGAAGGTGTCAAAATTAATTTACTTATGACAAATATAATTTACATAAATAAGGTTTTAATGATCCTGTAGGAGATTATAAGTTACTATCAGAATTTGTTCTGTCTTCAGTGTAGAAAATTTTCCATTTTGTAGTTATTGTCCCAGTATTTCAGAAGATAGCTTTTACATTAAATGTATTTGAACCATTAGAGTAGTTTTTATATGCAGAAGACCCACCATTCATTGGGTGAATTAAGGGAATGTTATGTATACTGGCTATACAGAAAAGTGTAAGATTATTTCAGTGTTTAATGCCGATATGAGATGAAGTATAATAGTTTTTAATCTGATAGAAGCCAATACATTAACTCGGTTCTAAGCTTCTTTCATTTTGATAGTTTGAATAAGCTTTAAAACAAAGATTCAGATTCTGTCTTTGGTAAGTTGTACAAAGACCTTTGTGTGGAAGATGATAGACTGACCTTTTAGTCTGTCTTTGATTTTAGAAAATTCCAGTCTCAAAAATAATTTAAACAGTTCTGAAAAGTAATGGGATTAACCTCTTTTTCTGCTCTAGAAATAATACCTGACTTGCCATCCAGCATAACAAGCTTAAAATTATCCCAAAATGGTTTTATTAATGTTCCGGAAGCGATTCTCCTTCTGCCACAGTAAGTTACTATTTTATTTCTTGGTGAAGAAAATCTGATGGCAAGACCTTTGTTAAGGAGAAAATTCTGTGTGTTTTACTGATTTTCAGGAAATCCTCTCTAACAGGTTAAGTCCAAAACTAGTAGCATTTAACTGAAGATGAAGCATTCACATTTTCTTCATTATTTTGAGAAATCTGTTCCTCACATTCAAGTCACTGTTTCTGAAAGTATATTGCTTGACTGCTGAAGC
>NW_010414655.1:0-344 GCF_000710305.1 Buceros rhinoceros silvestris
AGCGATGTCCTCAGCACCACCCGTGGGGTGGGGACTGCCCGCCGGCTTTTAGCGATGTCCCCAGACACGTCCCAGCCACTGTGCTGGTTTGCGCAAAGCGGGTGAGCAAGCACCTTTACAAGCACGTCAGCCAGGATGCGAACACGCGTGTTCAGCTGGCCCCATCCCATGGCGACACAGGCTGTGGGATGAGACGGGGATGAGCAGCTCAGCTGCCCGAGGGGGCTGGGCAGGGCTGGGGCAGCATCAGCACCTGTGGGGCAGGGCTGCTGACCCCAGCTCCTCCAAACCATCCCCATCCCCGGCCCTCCGCAGCGGCGGGGGCGCCCTGGCTTTCACCAGAG
>NW_010414655.1:507-867 GCF_000710305.1 Buceros rhinoceros silvestris
GCCCCTCGAACAGATTTAACATGGCACAGCTGGTCTAGGGCTTGTTTGTACTTTAAATAACGAGGTTTGTAAGGACAAACCGCATGCAGGGCTTACCTGCAGCCTGGGCTAACACCCCCAGGCCACCAAGCGCAGACACTGTTTGCTAACGAGTTCCCTGGTGATGGTTCCCACTCAGCAGCGATCTTTGGTGTGTTCTCACATTAAGGACACAGTGCTGCTGCATTCGTGGGCAATGTGGGGGTGGTTAGTCGCCTTTCCCAAGCATGGACAGCAGCAGGGGCTGGGGAGATGGATGATGAGGAGCTGACCTGGCTTTTTTTGCCCAGGGCGGTGCTGGAGTCCCCATCCCTGGAGGGG
>NW_010414655.1:979-2136 GCF_000710305.1 Buceros rhinoceros silvestris
TTCACAGCGTGTGGGTGTGGAGCTGAGGGACATGGTTCAGGGACCCTGGCAGTGCAGGGGAACGGTTGGACTGGGTGAGCTGAAAGGTCTCTCCCAGCCAGGTGATTCTGGGATGCAGCCACTCCTGCACAGACAATGGTGGGTGTTGGGAGCGGCTGGGAGTGACTGGGACTGACAGCTGCTTGCAGACAGGCAGGTCCCGTGATGCAGCCCCGAATCCCAGCCCTTCCAGGACTCCACTCAGCTCCGCCAAAACAGGGACACACAGAAGGCTCTGGAAGGCCCTGCCTGCCCTCTGTCCCCATGGCACACGGGCACCTCACCTTTGCTCATCCGAGTTCCGCTGATACTGAGAACCAGCCCCATTTGAGACACCAGCTCTGTGTGTCTTGGAGCATTTACCAGAGAGGATGATCCTCGCCCGCCCCAGCACGGGGGAAGTGTTTCATGCTCTCCCACACAACATCCTTAGAAGAGGGCTTCTGCGAGACACGGGGACAGAGTTTTCAGCAGGGGCTGTTGTCACAGGGCAAGGGGTGATGGGTTAAACTAAAAGAGGGAGACTGAGACCAGAGAGAAGGAAGGGATTCTTTACAGTGAGGATGGTGAGACCCAGGCCCAGGTTTCCCAGAGAAGCTGTAGATGCCCCATCCCTGGCCCCATCCCAGGTCAGTTGGCCCCTGGGGCTCTGAGCCCCCTGCTCTGGGTGCAGATGTCCCTGCTCCCTGCAGGGGGTTGGATTGGAGGAGCTCTGAAGGTCCCTTCCAGCCCAACCCATCCTGTGATTCTGTGGAACTGAGGCCCCCGAGCAGGCAGCCCCCAGCACACATCTCCACGGCTCACACATTGCAGGTACCTGGAGCAGCCCCAGCCGAAGAACCACTCCGGTGCGTTTGCCCTGCGCACGGTCAGGCACCTCTTTCCGTTAAGCCCTTTCAGGCTGGAACTGAGGCCCCCGAGCAGGCAGCCCCCAGCACACATCTCCACGGCTCACACATTGCAGGTACCTGGAGCAGCCCCAGCCGAAGAACCACTCCGGTGCGTTTGCCCTGCGCACGGTCAGGCACCTCTTTCCGTTAAGCCCTTTCAGGCACAAGGCCGACCCACAGAGCTGCCGGCGTAACTCAGGGAAGGAATCCGGGGAGGGAAGGCGGGAG
>NW_010414655.1:2156-2881 GCF_000710305.1 Buceros rhinoceros silvestris
CCCAGCCGAAGAACCACTCCGGTGCGTTTGCCCTGCGCACGGTCAGGCACCTCTTTCCGTTAAGCCCTTTCAGGCACAAGGCAGACCCACAGAGCTGCCGGCGTAACTCAGGGAAGGAATCCGGGGAGGGAAGGAGGGAAAGGACGATGGAAAGCGGTGCCCGTGTGCCTGCTGTCACCTCCAGGAGGAATTCGTGCAACCAAGCCCAGAGAAACAACCCCAAATGAGCAGCGCGGTGATTTGTGGGCATGGTGAACCGCCCCTCCACGCCTCTGCCTGGCTCTCCCTTCCCTTGCCCGTACCAGACCTGCTCCTGCAAGGCTCTCAAAGCAGTGGCAGATTCCTCCTTTACACCAGCACTGAGGAAAGGTGGGGATCAGGCCTCGGATTCAGTTATCAGAGATAGATGACTGAGGGCAGGCAGGTAAATTCAGCCTGCAGCTACGCTGCTCCCCTTGAAACGGCAACTTTGCTTCTCTCTGCTGGAAATTTGGGGGATTTTTTAGGACATCGGATCAGAGCATCTCAAGAGCATCCCATTTATTTCTTATCCATAGCTCTGATTCAGAGGAATTTGTTATTAGTTCCCATTTTGGCTAAAACTCTCATCTGGCTTCACTGCACAGCACCGTCTGCTCTGTCAGAGCTCAGAGCTCCTGCACTCGCGTAGGAGACTCGGGCAGTGCAGCCACGTCCAGCTCGGCCTCTCCTGCAGGCCCGTGGCA
>NW_010414655.1:3043-12219 GCF_000710305.1 Buceros rhinoceros silvestris
CCCTCCTGGGAGCCGGCCACGGGCAGGAGAGGCCACGGCTCAAAGCCACGCCTGCTGCTGGGGCTCCGTGAAGCCACTCGGTGCTTGTTCTCCCAGCCCAGGACAGCCATCGCTGCACAGCTCCAGCGAGCTGCACCCAGCACAGTGCCGGGGTCGTGTTTTCTGACCTGTCTTCAGGGTGTTTTCAACCCAAGCAGAAGCTTGGAGGGGAACACTCCCACCCGCTGGAGGAAAGGTCTGCAGTGCAGGGACCGAAATCCCTGTGATGGCAGTACCAGAGTCCCTCCGAGGGCTGGAGGACCCCTGAGCAGGCTGAGAAGGTAAGACACGGAAGGAGTCAAGACTTTGCCTTACCACTTCCCAGCGGGGTGAGAGCCTGAAACACAGGTAGGTGTGAGGCCTCTGGTAACCGGCCTGGGGCGGGCAGGGTTTGGTGCCCCCCAAACGCCAAGGTGCCGTTCCCACCCCAGCTCCAGCTGCAGCAGGCACCCTGACAGCTCACAGGTCAAATTCCTCCAGCACCAGAAGTCAAAAAAGATCTTGCCCCCCCTGCTTCGAGCAGCACCATGTTTCAGACCTTGCTGCCCAAAGTCATTTAACGGAAGCACGACCCTGCCAGCGCTGCTCCCGCTCCCCACGCTCCCAGTGCTGCCTCCCTCAGCCAAGCAAACCAGGCAAGCAAGAGCAAGAACCCGAGGAGGCTTTCCCCCACCCTGTTCTCCTGGCCGCCCCGCTCTCAGTTCTGCAGGAACAGGTACTGACCCCCACTGGACCCTTCTCTAAAGGCAGCACCAACGCCTCCACCCGGCCATAAAGACGAGGCCCAGCAAACAGCACCAGCGTGCACCGGAGTCCGGGGTGGCCCCTGCCTGCCTTCTTCAGGGGCAGTAATAATCCTGTGCCACCCCCAGCCGCACGCAGCAGGGAAAAGAATGAATAACTAAAACGAGACACATCTGGAGAAAGGACCAGGCTGCAGGAACACAGAGAGGTGGGCGCAGGGAACGGCGGCTTTATTCGTAACACCTTCAACTGGGACCGCAACAACTTCAGTTTTTAAAGTTAAATTCGGCAGCAATTGAGGGAAAAACCCCAAAGAACAGTCCCTGTGTGCACAAACAATGCAGCTTTGAATAACACAGGATAAGTTTATTTCATATTAACATGAACAGTAAAAAGTGGATATTCTGACGGGATTTTACTGCAGGCCCTTTTCTTCATTCCTCTATTGTGTCCTTTTTGCCAGTCTCTTGTCCCTCAAACTGTGGATACTTGGCCTCCACGTCGGCCCAAGTTAGATAACCGTTGGCCAGGTCACGGACGATGGCAGGAAGCTCAGAGATCTGCAGGCAAGGTCACAAAGACATGTGAAACACCAAGTAAAATACGGGTAGTTTTTGCACCAGGTGCCAGACCCCTTCCTGCAAGATCATTTTGGGGGAGAAAAGCCATTAGCTAGGGGGACTCTGGAAATCACAGCTGGAGTCACCTCAGTGAAGACTGCTCGGTCACTCAGGGTGACCCGTGAGGGAAACGCTTCTGTCACTGTGGTGGACCACAGCAAGGTTCATCCCTGCTGCTGTCACCCTACAGCTTCGGGAGGGAAAGAAACCACCACACACAGCCACGAGCTGCTGAGAGCCCAGACGGAGCCAGGCCCCTTTACTCTAAGACCAGCAAGAAAGAAGCTGCCAGTTGCCTGTTCTTTGGTCCCCGTAGCACGTGGTCATGGTATGAAGGACCAGCTGAAGAAACCAGAAAACTCGCAGAAATTGCAGGGTAACAAAGTCTCGTCTCTGCGGCACGGCAGTGGGAGGTCAGTGTCAGGTGACGCAGACAGACGGGTGCCCCGAGGAGCTGGCCCTGGCTGCGGCGCGGAACCAAAGCCACAGCCAGCTCGGCAGCCCCAAGCAGTTCAGGGGCTTTTGCAGAGTGGAGCTGGAAGAACTCCGCCTCGCAGAGGAGCACGGGTGACTCCTCCTGCAAGAACTGAACTCCTGGAGAGGGGCCAGGGAGAGGGGCATGACAGAGGCACCGAGACTGAACATCTGCAGCTCTGAGCGGGTTTTGCTCACAGGTGATGAGACCACCATGGGGAGGTTTGCTGTTCAGCTCTGCGGAGGGCTTGGGGGAGCTGGTGGATGAAAGGCTGGACACGAGCTGGCAATGTGCTCTTGCAGCCCAGCAGCCCCCCGTGTGCTGGGCTCATCCCCAGCAGCGCGGGCAGCAGCTCGAGGGAGGGGATGCTGCCCCTCTGCCCCGCTCTGCTCTGGGGAGACCCCCCTGCAGCGCTGGGGCCAGCTCGGGGCTCCTCAGCCCCGCAGAGACACGGAGCTGCTGGAGCGGGGCCAGAGGAGCCCCGGCAGTGACCCGAGGGTGGAACCCTCTGCTGGGAGGAGAGGGCAGAGAGCTGGGGGGGTTCAGCCTGGAGCAGAGGAGGCTGCGGGGAGACCTGAGTGCAGCCTGTCAGTGCTGCAAGGGGAGTGACCCCAGGGTGGAACCCTCTGCTGGGAGGAGAGGGCAGAGAGCTGGGGGGGTTCAGCCTGGAGCAGAGGAGGCTGCGGGGAGACCTGAGTGCAGCCTGTCAGTGCTGCAAGGGGCTGCAGGGAATGTTGGGACAATCTTTTCAGCAGCTGGGACAGGACAAGGCATGATGTGTTTAAACTAAAAGAGGGAGATTTAGACTAGATAGGAGGAAGAAATTTTATGAGGAGGGTTGCCCAGGTTGCCCAGAGAGGCGGCAGATGCCCCATCCCTGGAAACGTTCAAGGCCAGGTTGGATGGTGCTCTGTGCAAGCTGATCTAGTTGAAGGTGTCCCTGCTCACTGCAGGGGGGCTGGACTAGATGTCCTTTAAAGATCCTTTCCAACCTAAAGCTGGACCTTGGGGCTCTGAGCCCCCTGCTCTGGGTGCAGATGTCCCTGCTCCCTGCAGGGGGTTGCACTGGAGGAGCTTTGAAGGTCCAACCCAAACCAAACCCTTCTGTTTGATTCTTTTTGATTCTATTCCAGTCCCTGTATTACGGCCATACTAGCAGCGCAGGCTTAGGGCAGGCGTGGGTTTTGGGCAACGGTTCACCAGCTCCTCTGGTGCTGCCCAGGCACCACGGGCAGGAAGGAAGCTCTAGGGAGTGATGTCCAGCTGTACTCTGCCAGCCAGCCTGTACCAGGCAAAGATCTTCCGCCTTTCGGTGCCTGTGGGTTCAGAGGAGCCCTGCCTTTCAGAGCCAGACACAAGCCTGCAAATGATTTATTCCGCAGCCTTCACTCGGAAAGAGGCAGCAGTGTGACCAGCACAAGGCATGGCTTTCAAGTAAGATGAACACCTCTGCATCCAAGAAAAACAAAGGCCTCTCCTCACTTCAGCAGCAGGGCCAGCACCTTCTGTTTGACCAGTATCTCTTCCCCGGGGCTTTCTCAGAATAGCTAAATTGCCCACGGGGGCAGCTCCCAGGCAGCCCAGGGGCACTGAGGATCAGAAATCGCAGCTAACGCTCTCCCAGAGCCCCCACGGACAGACTTGGCTCCGCAGCAGCCGAACCCGCCTGCCCGCCCGTTACCTCGGCACGGATCTGGCGCATCGAGTCGCGGTCTCTCAGGGGGGCGGGGAAAAAAACGCCTGCCCGCCCTTTACCTCGGCACGGATCTGGCGCATCGAGTCGCGGTCTCTCAGGGTGGCGGTGTGAGGTGTCCGGTTAACGGTGTCAAAGTCGATGGTGATCCCAAAGGCCACGCCGATCTCATCGGTCCTGGCATAGCGCCGGCCGATGGACCCAGAGGAATCGTCCACCTTGTGAGAGATGCCGTTCCTGGTGAGTGCTTCAGCTGCAGGAAGCGGAGAAGGGGGGGTCACCACGACTCATCACGTACTCAGCAGGCAACACGGCCCTAGCAGAGGCCTCCCACGTGCTCACGGCACTACCTGAAGTGAGGCACCTCATGTCCTGCTTTCAAGCAGCACCACAGACCCTCACTTTTATTTTGACAGAAGATCCAAGGTTCCAGTCCCACCCCACAGGTCCACCACCACTCTCATTCCATGTTGCATCACTCAGCTCTCACCCAAAGAGCAAAGTCACCGACTTTAACCTATCATTGCAGTCCCGCAGCTCTGCTTTAACCAAGCACACGCCGCAGCGTGCAGGGGCATGGCCAGCACGGGGAGCCGAGGTCCCGAGCTGAACCGAGGCCAACAGCAAAAGGCACTGTCTGGCACCCAGCCTGTGCTCCTGCCCCTCAGGTGGTTCCAGTCCTTCTAGATGGTGCCAGGGGACGCTTGGAGGCCCAGCAGCTCTGGGACCGATTCGATGAATTAGCTGACCAACAAGAGCAAAGACGAGAACTTGACTGGGAAAAAAAAAAACAAAACCACAAACCAACACAAACCATAAAACTCAAACCCAAAAGTCCATTGCTCCTGACAGCTTCTCCTGTGCTGGGGAACAGGTTTCTTTGTGACACAGATGGAAAGGAGAAGAAATGTCTTTTACATTGCAAACCACTACAGGGAAGGGCAGGGAGCTGGGATTTTTGAGGCCAGACTGAGGAGTCTGATGGATACCCAAAGCTGCCCGACACCAACTCAGCTGTCCCACTTCAACAGCTCTCCCTTCACTCGTGAGAGCACCGCGCGATCCCAGGGCTGTCTTCACCCTGGAGCACTGAGGGATAAACCTCTTTTCCCAGTGCACATCCCCACTGGGCCCGGAGTGCTTAATTCACTTACATAATTCCTTGACAAAAGGCATGAATTCCTGATTCTGGCTTAGAGGAAGAACGGAGCACTTGAACGGTGCTACAACAGCTGGGAAGCTGAAGAACTGCAGAAAAAAGAAAAAGCACAAATAAATACAGGAGTAATGGTTCGGCCAGGTTCTTAGGAGGTGAGAAAAGCTGCGACTGAGGCTGGAGGCTCAGGGGTCTACCCAGCCTTCTGCAAGACTGCTCCAGCAGTAACACCGCACACCACTGAAGCAAGGCCAATCTCCTGCAGCTGTCCTCCACTCCCCCTTCCTTCCTGACCGCCAAACGTTACCTCCCACCAGAAGAGGTGCACCAGAGCCCTCCTGGAGAAAGCAAGCCTCATCTGAATTCCAGAAAAAGGAGGAGGAGAGGGGTCTGCCCAGGAGATTTAGTCTTATGCACAGTCTAAAGGGAAGAGTTGTCACCATCACCTCTCTCCCCGTTTGGTTCCCACAGAGATTCCACGCACACACAGAGCTTATGGAGCTCAAGGGTTCTCAGAACCCTCCACAGACACCCTTGGAAAAGAAAAATGTGCCAGAAGGTGGGGTGTGTGTGGAGTGTTTCTCTCCTGGCAGTCCGCAGGGCCTGTGAGGGGACAGAAGTAACACACCCGAGATGTACCACAGTGCAGAGCAGCCCAGGCTGGCTGAAGAGAAGTAACTGGGTACTAGGAGGAAGACAAGTCCTGTATTTTAGACTTCATGAGCAGCTTGTGATTGAAAGGCAACTATGTCCTGATCCTGGGCTCCTGAATCCTGTTCCCCCACTCCTAACTGTATCTCAACTAAGGAGCACTGTTATTTTTCTTCCTATAAACACAGTCAGCAGCCAGAAACAACAAACAGCATCAAGTTTACAGCCAGCTACCTGTGGGCCACCAGCAGTGGGGCAGAGCATCACCGTCTGCGCCCTGGCTGCTACATGCTGGTGCCCTGTATGGAACACACGCTTCCCTCTGGCCCCTGCTTTCAGGCCAAGATTTTAGGGATGCCCCGAATCAGAGAAGGTTGAATTTCAGGGGGAATGAGGGAACAGTTAGTCTATTGTCCATCTTGCTGCACAGAACCACGATTCCAGGAAAAGCAGCAAAGGGAGGAAATAACACGCCGCAGAGCTGCCTTTCTCTGAGGGCTGGGTCACTGCCAAGCGTGAATCCAGAAGGAGGAATTTCTCGTCCTCTTTCCAGAAATACGGTAAGAGGCTCCTGCACACCCAGCCCCCGAGTGCTCTCAGTGCACACGTGTCAGTGACACGGATGCTGGCAAAACCAGCAACTCAACAGCCCCTCGGGGCTTTCCCCACTCTACTGTGCCTGCTACAGTCTTATTTTAGCCCTCCCCCTGGATGTCAGGGAAAGGCAAATGCTTGCAGCTGGTTTTAAGCCGAGGCCCAGCCACAGGAAAACTCACCGTTCTTTGTTCGTCTCCCTCCCGGATGTGGAATGTGTGTTCAAACAGCGTGTACATGATCCTGCCAATACCGAATGAGGGTTCAATGACATTTGGGATTATTTCTTCCACTGGAACACAAGAGAACCCATGTCATCATTAAAAAATAATTTATACACAGAAGAAAAGCATTTACTGAAGCTGCTTTCTGCTCAGATCCCACTGCAGTTCCAGCGAAGACCCCCTCTGTATTCCTCAGTCGTTCAGCTGCCTGCCTCAGTGCTGCTCCCTCCCTGCTCTCCATCGCCTTGCAAAGTACCACGAGAGGGAGAAAGAACAAGGATCACCCAGCCAGCATTTGCCAAAACTCTTGAAGATGTGACGCGCTACATCACTAGACACCCGCCATTCTCTCCAGTCCTTGCCACACATCTGACGAAGGGGGTCCTTCCTCCTCCTCCCTTCTCGGTGTGGAAGGAGCTCAGAGAAGAGCTGCCCTGCTCTGACAGTGCAGTTTTTCAGAAGCAGCCCAGCTAGTAACTGGAGAAGAAACACTACAGGCATCAGCTACTTCTGAAACTCCAGGGCAATGCCCAGCTCTCCAGCACTGCACCCTAGCTGGCCTCCCAGAGGGCCAATCCTCCTCAATTCAGCACCTAACCTGGGGTGGGGCTTCTTCTTCCAAAAGGATGGTCTTGTTTTATTTGGGCCTTGACCAGCCAGGTTTCAAGACAAGACAGGGAGAAGGCGCAAGCCTTGCCTCCTGCTTGCAGACAACAGAAAGCCAGCAACCTGAGTTCTACTTGCTGAGTTCTACCACAGCCACTAACAGGTGACTCTGGTTCCTTCCTTGAAGCTGTAACACAGCAAAGCCTGGCACGGCAGCAGCACATGCTGACTGACAGACACTTGGATGGACATCTCAGAGGCTCAGCAGCTGCCAGAACAAATCTGTCCTGCATGTTCTACAAGTTGCTCCACTCCCTCCTTGGAGCATTCACCTCATTCCCAGCCTAGGGCAGGATGATCCACTAGTTACAGTATGAACTGGGGAAAAATCTACCTCAGCCACCAGCTCTGTCAAAGACTTCCCAACAACCTTGCGTGAGGTGCTCACAGAGCTGGCTGGAAAGACAAGACTTCTCTGAGGAACTAAATCCAGGCGTTTTGGAAAGCTACCTTCTCGCCCCAGTTCCCCCAGGACAAAAGCTCTGTGGAGATGCAGCCACTGACCAAACTGGGGTGACAATGGACTGCCAGAGGAACTGACTGGACCTGTCAGCTGAAAGAGCGTGGCCTGGAGGGCAGCCTGGTGAGCTGGCAGCTGCCCCAAGGCTTGGCTCCAGGCAGCAGAATGACAACAGCAGCTCTGAGCAGGGAGACCTGCCCACAGCCCCACCAACACGCTGCCACAACCCATCTGCTGCACTGCAACGGACCTGAATGTCAGAGCTCCCAAAGCTGGGCACTGTCCCCAGCTCCCTCATCTCCACAGCAGCTGGTTCTCAGCACCACGCGGGACCTGACAAATCCCAGAATAAGCAACGGAAGCAGCGCTGATGTAACACGCCACCCAAAGCCTGTGAAACGGGTCACGGAGCAGAGCAGGTGAGAAGCAGGCAGACAGGCCTCCTCCACCAGCGGTCACCGACGTCCCACTGCTGCGTGACAGCTTTCGACTCTCTTACACTGCAGAGTTTCAACGAAATAATGTGCAGCATTTTTCCTGTCCCGCGGTACAACACTAAGAGGACAACGCACCTCACAAAGCTCCCACTCAAAGGTACCCTGATCTGCCTCTGATTTGTGGTGATCAAGCAACACCGGTACACATTTACCATGTAACGTTTTCTGAAATCTCTTCACAGTAACCATGTCCTTTGTTAATTTAAAAGTTTTCCCTTCGGTTTCAACAGTGAATTCCCTGCAAAGGAAAAACAAGTCACTTAAAAGCACAGCAATAAACAAACAAGTTCTATTTCCTTAACTGCATGAGCTGGTTGACTTTAAGAGTGGGAAGACAGAAGCCAGGGCAAATCCCGCAGATCAAAGGGATACGTGGCACGCACATTAAAAGAAATTCACATTAATAATAAAATTACTACCTCTACATTAAAAGCAACCGCCTTCATTACCACAGAGAATTTAGTTGTGGTTAACAGCCTGAGGCAAACACCAGTAGGAAATGGAGACCCTCCACATGAAGCGCACACACACACACACCAAGAGAAAAACCAAGGAGGCACAGGAGACAGGCACTGGCTGCAGACTCTGCACCTTGTCCAGTCACGGACTTCTCACAACACTGACTGGGTCAGGACAGGCCCTGCATTTTCACAGAGACCATGGGGGAGGATACAGCACAGTTATTTTATCGCTTATTTCTACAGCTTTGGATAGGATGGTTCTTTCCTCTGGCTCCTTGCTGACTCACTAGCTCATACTCCTTGCCGGGGAGAATTTAGGCTGTTGACCTGCCCCGCTTTCAGGGAGCAAACGTCTTGCTTGTGATGCGTCCTAACTGAAAATGTCTGCTGTAAGCCCGAGGCCTTCACATCATCGACCGGTACCAGCGTGGTCATACGAAAGGCAGGTCCAGCACACCGACTGCCAGTGTGTGCTCAGCACCCTCCGTGCTGGAGCTTCAGGGCAGCGTAACAAAAACCCAACATATTTCGGCCTTCAGCTGTCGGTCTGCTTCAGCCACACCCGGCAACTGCAGAGACCTCTCACCTTCTCCGCTCCTCCGTGTGTCAGGAAAACGGGCAGACGGGCCAAGGAAAACCACGCAGATGGCTGCTGCCCCAATAAACCAAAGGCTGTAACAGGGCCTACAGCATTCTCACCGAACTCTGGGAGATGCTCACACAGGTTTGGGTTCCCATTTCACTCTTCTGTTCCATCATTCACAGAATTATTTGAATAATTTCAAAACAAAGTTCAAAACCATCTGCCAGCTCTGGTCAACTCTCACACCAGAGCAGGGAAGTGGTAAACGCTTCCCATGTCACTGAGGTGTCTCTCTTAGGAGATGATCCTGCTG
>NW_010414655.1:12321-15452 GCF_000710305.1 Buceros rhinoceros silvestris
CAGAAGCTCACTGTCACGCAAATCAACGTTTGAACACTGCGGTTACAGGTCTACGTGCATACATCAAGAGATATGTGATGGCCTGGCAGAAGGGAGAGCACTAAAGCATTTCAGATGACCCACTTAGCCTGTGCTCAGGAGGAAGCTGGTGGCACTGATTAATCCAGCAGCACGCTGGGAACCCTCCTCAGAGGTGCCAGAGAAGGGTACATGCACACGCAGTGCCTCACCCTTTCTCATTGAGCAGCTGCTCCATCTCGGTGATGTAACACTCATCACACACGGAAAGATATTCCATCACCACCTTCGCGTCCTTCTTGTAGGCTTTGCCGATGGCTCCCTTATTTGCCTCAAACTGAACAACATTGACTGTTCTGTGCGAGGCAGCTAAGGAGTCTGAGGTGACAGAAAGCAGGGCCTGGCTCTTTCACCGTGTCAAAGCTCACTGCTACGCGACAGAGAAACCTCCTCTGCTGCTGGATTAAGGAAGTTCCCTCCAAGTGAGGGATCTGGGGAGGGGCTCTTTGTCAGGGAGTGTAGTGACAGGACAACAGGTAACAGTTTCAGACTGGAAGAGGGGAGTTTTAGGGTAGATTTGAGGAAGAAATTTTTCCCTGTGAGGGTGGTGAGACCCTGGCCCAGGTTGCCCAGAGCAGCTGTGGATGCCCCATCCCGGGCAGTGTCCCAGGCCAGGCTGGACGGGGCTCTCAGCACCCTGCTCTAGAGGAGGGTGTCCCTGCCTGTGGCATTCTATGATTCTGCAAAAGGAATAACAAAAAAAAAACCCACTGAAAGGCAGAAGGTCACACATTTTGAAAGACTAACTTTTTTAACAAGGCAGACCCATGGCGTGGAGTAAGCGGTGAGAGCAACACCACGCTCACATTTAAACCAGGCGTCAGTCAAAACTAAGCTAGAAAAAACCAAGCGCAATACTAAGTCCCCTTTGCCCACCTGAGTAAAGTTACCCACGTGCTCAAATCTTTGCAGTTTACACCCCAAAGTCACTTTGGTCTGCAGCTCTTGGTTTCCCTGCTAACTTTACAGATGGAGCTTAAACCAGAGCTGCACAGCTCTCCAAGACATCTCACTGTCCAATCCCGTCTCACTTCAGGAGTATCTGGTTTATTCTGAAAGGATATAGGTTCTTTGAGAGGCTTTTCAGCTATGAGAGGAACTTTGGTGGCACGGGCATGGCAGGAGAGGTCGTAGCAGGAGCGATCAGCACAGCCAACAATCTCAATCCAACCCTGAAAAAACAAAAGTGGAAGCTTTCACCAACTCGCTTTTTTGTCCACTTAACCATCAAATATGTTTATTCGCCCCTAAGCCCTCCCTGCTCCCAGGACTGTTTTTTCTACCCAATTAGCTCTGTTACAATAAGCAGCCCTCACTCACTAGCTGCTCCTTCATTGGAATGATTGTTTCCAGAGGAAGCGTCAGTGATCCACCCAGCGCTCGCGCTCAGGGCCCAGTTTTCCACACGGCTTGGCAGAACACGGCGCTGTGCCAACAGCCTGGGGCTGGGGCCGGAGCACAGTCTTTATACACATGCTGTAGGCACAGAGACATGATGCCTTTGGGGCTCTACTGCTCCACCAGTAAGGAGCAGAAAGCAGGCAAGCAGCCACAGCAGGGCAGCCCAAAGCCTGGCTTACGAGCCAGTAACACCCAGAGCACAGGCAAGGGCTCCTTCAACCGCTTCAGCACGTGTGGCAAGGAGGCATCTCGAAACACCATTCACGTACACGGAATTGAAGAAGCCTTCTAACACTTGCAGCAAACACAACCACCCTCTGGATGTTCTAAAAGACAACCCCGTATAAGGAAAGGCCCATCAGCTGCTTTCCACTCCCCGTCACACCACCACGGACACACAGCAGCCAGACGCTGTGTGGGTTCCAGTCTGCAGCCATACGGCAGGGAGCCGGGAAAGCTACGTCAAGAGAGAAGATCCCTGTGCTGGAAAAACCACGGTGTTCCAGAACATCTTGAGGAATTCTGACACAAATTAGGGTACCACAGCTACTCCTCAGAAAACACACAGCCTATGCATACGTAGTAACTTCAGAGACAGGATTTTAAGCTATTCAGAGCAGTTGGCTTAACACCGAGCACTGCGAGTTGGGGTGATCATCGGGCAGAGTGAGCGAAAACCTAAGTGTGAGTCTAGGTCTCAAAGTGGTTCTGTCACACCCCTGGGATCGCTCTCTTCACCTGTGGGCTCACACCCCGCTCTGAGTGCTGCCCGGATGCGAAGGTTTTCACTGCTGTTCATGTGGTGTGGCTCACACGTGTGCAGCCTGGGCTGGGCTGGCTGGGAGGAGAAGCTGTGAATGTACGGGAGTCAGCTCTCTCCACACAGCAGCAGCCATTCCTTCAGTCATTTCTACAGGGCTGTTCTAGGAGTAGAAGAATCACTTATCTGAGCTGTACGAATCTATTTTCTCATCTTAAATTGGGTAGAATTTTATTGGCTGCTATTCCTTTAACCAGCTGTAACAAAGCATCACTAAGGATAAGACTGTTTCAACTCCTTAAAAGAGGGGAAAAAACCCACAACCCGCCCCCAGACAGACGAAAACCACCAGCCACACACAACCTCCTTGCTCCTAGGTTGTTGGAGCTGCTCCCTGCCCGTAAATAAGACTGTCTGAACCATCTGAAGCCTTGACCCATTCTCTGCCTGGACACATTACCAGGCTGGCTGTCAGTGAGGGTCAGGGTCACTACAATGTCACAGGCTAACCCACGGACCGCAGCAAAATCACTACAGACAAGGGAAAAATAATGAAACAACAACTCTTTTTTTTTTAACTTGGATTTGACCCAACAGGTGGATTCTGTGCCCTTTAGGAGGGGAATGACTTCACCCACACAGTCCAGTTACTGGGCTAAGACATTTCTTTTGAAATTATCACTCCAACTGATATGCTTGGCTGAGACTTACTGAAGAGGCTGAAAGCTCTCCAAGAAAATCTAAAATGAGCTTCGAGCCTTGCCCCAAACTACCTACTACTGGATTACCTGCAAGAAAAAACCAACACATTTTTCAAAACCCAGACAATGACACAAGCGAAAAACAAAGCACTCCACAAGGCCTGACCTGAAATGTTCTTAACTCAGCAGGA
>NW_010414655.1:15538-16242 GCF_000710305.1 Buceros rhinoceros silvestris
AGATAAAAACTCCTTGGGAAATTTTTCTCCCAGCAGCAGCTGAACTAGCAGGGCTGAACTCATTTGTTGTAGCTTGGAAGTGGGAAAGAAAGAGCCCTGGGATAACAGCTCCAGCAAAACAAATCCCTCCCCACCGCTGGTTTCCTTTAATTCCAGATGAAATTCAACCAGAGAAAAGTCCCCAAGAAAGTTCAGGCTCCAACAAAGGAATCTTGAAGCTCGGACAGTTCCTGAACTTTGTGCGAGCCCACCGCAGGGAGCTGACCTGTCCCCCCAGCTCCAGGCTCAGAGTATTTCCACTGCACAGCGTGTGTTCATACCAGTGTGGGACTGGACAGAAACAGCAGGCTCAGCCCTAGTTTTAAAAACCAAGAAACAAACGGGAGCACTGTGGACAGAGCTGGGGAGTGCCACTGGCGGCTCTGCTTTGCCACTTACGTAGGACGTTTTGGACTCTGCGTCCCAGCAGTCGCAGGCGTAATGAGCCATCTCATTCTCCATGTGCTGTCGGAAGCGCAGCTTCTCTGGGGAAACACCAACCTTTGTAAGGAAGAGGTAGATTCTGCCAATGAAGTAACCGAGAACGGAGTTATTGATCACACCCTGGAGAGGGAAAAAGCAGGAAGAGAAGAAAAAAAAAAAAAAAAAAAAAAACACAAAAACAGAAAACCACAGAAATTAATCCCCAACGAAGCAAAGCCATG
>NW_010414655.1:16265-27951 GCF_000710305.1 Buceros rhinoceros silvestris
AAAACCACAAAAACAGAAACACACAGACATTAATTCCCAAGGAAGCAAAGCCATGGTTTGTGGTACTTCTGCAGACAGCCTGACACGTTACGGCCAGAACTCCTTGCAGCTGCCTGTGACCAAAGTACTATGTCTCCCTTGAAACGATCATATCTCTTTGTTTGACGGTGGTTGGTTTTGGGGGTGTTGTTTAGGTTTTGGGGGAAGGTTGTTTAGGTTCTGGGTGGTGAGGTTTGGTGTTTTTTTAATCGGGATTTTGTGGGGATGGGGTGGAGGGTGTTGATAAAACCTCCTCATTCATCACGTGCATCCAGGGAGACCCAGGCAGCGAAAGCCCCTTGCGCAAGCCAGGTACTGACGGGTGCGCAGCTGAGCACTAGATTCCCAGTCACCGCTGAGCTTCTGGCAGGCATTAGTGTTCCTCACCGTTCCTCTCCCATTAGTGTGAAGCTTAACCACTAACCGCTATCCCAGAACCACCTGCAGCCTTTCACTACCAATAACCAAGCTTCGATCTCAGCCACACGGATTCACTGACTCTCAAATCTGGAAATCCAGCTGGCATCAACACAGCGGTTCGTGATGTAGCCTGGAGAGCAATATTCAGAGCAAGCTCTGTGTGCTTGCAAGAGGCACGTTACCTGTTGGACAGCATCTCCCAGCCGCATGATGTGGGCAGACTGCCCGCTGACCTGGGCCTTGGAGGAGTACAGGAGGATGTTGAGATCTGCCACGTTCTGAAACTTGGGGTGATTTTTCTCACTGGGATCCACAAAGTGCTCAATTTCTGCCATGGTGAATTCCCTAATGGAAACACAACCGACCACATGTATTCACTATTCCACGTGTTAGCCACAGCCCTCCGACAAATGATTATACAGTTAAGATTTAGCCTCTCATAAGGCGAGTCAGCAGTTTAAAAACATACATAAAGCCAGAGCCAAGACTATGTACAGACTGGAACATGAACCAGTCTCAGTGTTGGATTTAGTTTCACCTTTGACTTCCTAATAGACTATGTACAAATTCACCTAGAGACCTCCAGGCCACGGTTATCTCTGCTGTGGTTCAGAGCAGCGGATATCACCTTGGGAAATACTCCCAGAAGTTCTCTGGAGTTTTTCCAGGCTGCTGGGATGCCCACATTAGACACAGACATTTCCTACAGCATCAGTCAACAGTCATCCACTGAGTAATCCAGTAGCCTTACCCATACCAGAGGTGCCCGAACTGGCCTGGTGAGGTGACAGTTCCTTGAAGACAATGACACTGCCACATTGGGCAATGGTGTACGCTCTGGTTTAAGACCTTGTCTTTAATACATCTACACTCATAGGCTGAAATCCCTTCATGTTGAATCAGCTTGTTACAAGAACCTTTAAAAACCTCTGGATAATCATTAACCATAAATCACAGGCATCGGGACGTAATTTGCTGCGACAGTGTAACAGCCACTAGTAAACGTGCCAGAGTAGAGTTTATATTTGACTGAAAATGCATTTCATGAGAAAAGTTCTCATTTCCAGGGGTGCAAGAGAGAACAGGCTGGGGAAAGTCCACAGCGTTCCCTTAGTGCCAACGAGGCCGCTGCTTCTCAGTGACATTTACAGCTCCATATGACTCAATTACCCAGTTTCCCACACGTCCTGGCAGAACGACTCTGGCTGTGCATGGGAGCTCCTGCTCCACATTAGATGGAAGAGAGTTCGCTTCAGAACAGCTCAGTTCAACCACAGCGACTGCCCTTAACGAAGCGCAATCGTCACCTTCATCTGAGACAGAGAGCTTTGACAGTAGTTCTCAGCAACCCTGAGCTTCCCTGCCCGACTCATCCTGGGGGACAAACACATGCCCCGAGTCAGGTGCTCTCACAACTTCCTCTCTGCTGTAAGTTGCAGAACTGCACAATCTGAACTAAAACACGGCTGCAAGGTCATTCCAGATTTAAAACAAACCACTTGAACGTAATTAAACACGCAAAGCTGCATGTTCTGTAACAAATGCATCTTCCCTTAACGTGATTTGTGTAGGTTATGATGGAAGCCACATTTTCTTAGTAGAATCGAGTTTAATCTACGTGTTTCTACTACAGCAGCCACTTCAGAGATCCCAGTTCACACCAGCCAGTCTTGGAATTCTGTAGGAAGGGGAAGCGTGCAGTACCTCACTCGGATAAGGCCGGAGCGGGGCGAGATTTCATTCCTGAAGGAATTCCCAATCTGGGCAGCAGCGAAAGGCAGTTTGCCTTGGTTAAACTCCAGCAGACGTTTGAAGTTGAGGAATATTCCCTGTGCAGTTTCTGGCCTCAGATAGCTGAAAGGAGATGGGGGAGAGGGAAAATCAGGAGGGTAAAAGGGTGGGGAGAGCAGTGAGAAAAGATAAACAGAGTTATTATAAAACTTAAGGGCAGTACTTTTTCTCCTGAGTCTCTAAACTCCAGACACAAAACAACAAAGCAATAGACCAAGGGGAAAAAACCAACAGACGCCAGCTGCCGCCCTAACACAGCGCTCCTCCACAGCTACGGCCAGAGGTGAGCGGGATGACTTGGCTGCTTTTGAGATGCAAGCATGGAGTGGAAAAAGGCGTTTGAATGAAATACAGTGGCCAATGACATCAAAGAAGTCACAGGGAACGCACTTGTCTCGTGGCCTTTCCTCTGCGGGCCTGAGCTGGACCAGGCTGCCTACAAACACTGACTGTGTGGGCAAACCGTGACTGCAGCGCTGCGGCTACGTGAGCAACACAGCGGCTTTAGTGTAAGGCCCCTACATCCCCGACGGTGGGCTGAGACGCCCGCCGGGAACACCACCCACACAGACCGCCTCACGTACTGCCCTGGAGAACACGGGGCAAGGATCCCTGATCCCATCACCACCTTCTCTCTTCAATGGAGGTTTTAGTTCTAGTTCCAGAGACCCCAACTCAAGGCAGCAGCCTCTACACACTCACCATAAACACCGAGTAAATGATGCTACCACTGGATCACCCAGCTGAGTAACTTCATCCTGCAACAGGAACACTGAGGCACGTTCTCTATAGCCATGAAGCTGCTGACAGTTGGGGACCCAGCGTTAACTGGCTTCACGGAACCTACTCCCACCAGCCGGGATCCACACAGTCTGGCTGCTTCAAGTGTTTTCGCAATTCTGCAACACCTCCACGTTTCTCCTACCTCTCCCCAGGAGAGCAAGGAATGCCAAACTGCCAGAGAAGACTGGGACTGAAAGGCAGGGGAAGGCTACTCAAGAAGGAATTGCACATTTCAGTCCTGTTGAGTCTTCATTTTTACTCCAAGTGTTCTATGAAGAAGGGAAGTGTGAGCAGAATGAGATTAGTACCTACCCAGGCATGTTTCCTCCAGGCCCAATGGAAGTCTTGAACATCAGATTGAAAGAAACAGGAGGGGACAGGTCATTCCCAGTGACCGGTGACTTCACATTGTAGTTCACAAAGAGATCTGCAAGTTCTTGCTGGCCATAATTGTCCAACTAGCATCAAAACACAGGAGGATTATTTTAATTACTAGAAAAGGTATCAGGAATTAGGTCCTCTTCATCCTTACTGAGCATGATCCACAGCTCTGAATCACCTGCCCAAGATATTCCCTTTTAACCTAGACTTTCAAGCAAGCTGAAGCTTGAACCACTGATAGAAAACCACACTGCACATCCACAAACCCATTTTAACCACAGAGAAGTCTGGAATCTCGATAGAAATGCAAGTACTGAGCATGAGTGGGTGTAAAGCAGAAGAAAAGTCATCGGGCCTGCACCACCACCCACCAGCGGCTTCTTTTGAACAGTCGCAGCTAAAACATGGGAACAGTGTGTTGGGACAGAAAAAATACAGCTGTGAGAGAGAAGAGAGCTGAAATTTCTGCAGGGCTTTGTCTGCATTCACTTCTTTCTTCTGCTGCAAGAAACACAATATTCAAGCTCCACATCACATCGAGCTGCTTTAGGGCTGTTGTGCATTTTACGTACCTGCAGCACAGGGCTTCTTGGGTAAACATTTTCCATTTTCTCTGAAAACAACGTGGCAATGACTGGACGCTTTCAGCAGTGGGATACATCAGCCCCTTCCAGGCCCCCCCGCCTCCCCTTTCCCTGGAAGACTGCAATCAAGCAGCAGTAGAAGCACAGACCTAACTGCAGTCTAACTGGGCAAGAGCCGCAATTTCTGGCATTTTTTGTGCGTTTACATCCCAGCATTCAAATGTAGTTTCTGGACTTAAATACCATAAAGCTTCTATACTGAACAGCACAGCAATGATGTAACACTCAAGCTTAAAATCAAATCAGCTGCTTCTAGAATTAATTGTCACGATCCTTCATATATCAGAGAAAACTCCAGACAGGAGCTAAAAAGGGGTTTATTGACAGACAGAATCCCCTAAAGGATGGTCAAAGCAGTGTAGTGTGGGAAACCTAATGACAGCTGCTCAGTGGTGCAATACACTGGAAAAAACCCAGCTGCTCTTTCTAGAAAGAAACAGCCATTCCCTGCATGGGTCAAAGCATCCTTCCTACAAGTCATGAGAAAACAAACATTAAAAACAAAGTAAGAAAAACAAATAAAAAAAAAGGCAAATGTCTGCACAGCTGCTTGGAGCACCAATTATATTCACAGTAAACACAGGAAAAATCTGTGCAGGGTGATAAGAGACGGGGGAACAAACCTCAAGCGCTTCAAAGCTGAGGCAACTTTAAACCATACTAAACGTATCAATCACTAAAGTGATTCAGAACCACCCTGACAAAACTTCTCATCCGTCTCCAATCCTTTGTACCATAATTCCACAGTGAGGGATTTCCGAAGGAAAACGGGGGACTTGGAAGAAACAGGTTTTTTGCCAGGATGTGAAGCAGAACAGAGCAGACCAGCTCCAAGGACGGAGCTTCAGCCCCACCAACCCAACATTCAGGAGACTAATACAGTAGCAGTAACTCTCCAAAACTGCAGCAGGAGGGAGATGTGATTAACCAGCAAGTTTGCAGTATTTGTTAACCAGCAAGTCTGCAGTGTTTAGGAGCAGGTACAGCCCAACAGGTATCTCTGAGGCAAAGACATCTGAGGATCTTCAGAGACCCAGAGGGACCTCGTCTCTGGGCTCAGGGCACTGCCCTTCCTCTCTCACACACAGCTCCCTGAAGCGGTCACCTCCCCAGGCAGGCACCTACCTGTGTTAGAACGTTTTCCATTTCGGCCTTTTTCTCTGCTGTGCACTTCTTGTCAGACATGAGCTTCTGCAGGTGAGCTGGGAGCAAGACAAGTCTGCAGTGAGTTTACACCCAGGGTCTTTTTGTAGACCCTTTCTCCTTATTTTCTTTCTACAGAGATTGGAAATGAAAAGCAGTGTCTGATCCCGAGCCAGCAAGGCTAATTTTATCCAAATGCCTCAGAGGCACGTAGGGAGTTGGTACAGCAGGGTTAGGTAGTGTTCCAGTTTAAAGCACAACATCCTCCGTGAGACACAAAGGCAGACAGCAATGCCAAGACTTCCCACTCCCATTTGGAAAAGGAAGAGTCTAGAAAACCAGTGAGCACAACCCACTGGAACCTGGAGCGGAACTGTCCTTCCTTTCACAACGAGCTCTATGGGAAAACATTTTCAAACAGGTTTCTTATTGCTAAGATTTCTTCATGGGATTTTTTCTTTTTAACAATTTTTAGTCACTAAGCAGACAGGAGCGTGAGGACTTGTTTCCATTTTGAGGGCATGCCTGAAGTCCATTCAGCACTCCCAAAAGCCAGCTGAGTTCTGAGGTACACAAACATCAGCAGCTGCCGTGGAACAGACCTTCGCAGAGGGAAAGCGAGCTCTGTCCCCTCAGACCATCACTACACCATTTCTCAGCTCTGGTCTAAAAGCAGCTGAAACTCAAGAAAACTAAGACCAGAACACAGCAGAGAAGAGGAGCCTCGTTATCCAGTAATGTTTTACAGCCTCATGACATGAGATTTTATAAAACAGAACCCAACTACGTATTTGCTAGAGATGCTGCACCTTGTTTAAGACACTAACACAACACTTGGGTGGAACTGAGAACTGAGGGGACCTTTGCTCTGGTATGATCACCGAACTGCAAACACTGAAACACTGGCTACACCAGCCGGCCTTTCTCAGAAAGACGCTCTTTTCCCATGTTTGTACCACTGCAAGAAACCCCCAGCCTGGGACAAAACCAAACCTTTTAAGAGATGATCAGCTCGAAAACATTCCCCGTTTTTCACATCTTTCACCATGAAGTCAGCAAACTTGTCTACGTGGCCAGAAGTCCTAGAAAAGATCATACAAAAAAAGGAAGATGAAAGCTGCCATCAGACAGCCCCTGTTTGATACCAGCGACCCATGAAAGCTCTGCCTGTTATGCCACGACCCATCTAAAGTAACGCAGTGGACTCAGCTCAGGCTCTCAGGCCAAAAGCTCCCGACAGCTTTAGCGAACCTGTGGGTAGTCTTAGAGGAGAAACAGGGAGGTGAAAGGGTCCAAAGCCTGAACTATGCTCTCACCCTGGACGACAGTCTGTGGGTAAGAAGAGGCTTCAATCCCCAGGGCTACAGAAGCACAGTTTGCATTTGGAGCTCAGTTAACACAGACTGGCATCCCTCCCTGGAGGGGAGCAGGATGGTCAATCAGCCTGGCCACTGTTAGAAACTACGACCCAGCCGTCCCAATTCAAGCAAGTCACCTAATCCTCTTTATTGCCACCTAGATGTTCTAGGAAAAGGGGCAATGGCAATGTCTCACCCAGTGGGACTGCTAGGGGACATGAAGACTCTCAGACACGGGTCCCACTGCTCTCCCTGACTTATGGAACAAGAGCGTCTCACTCTGACCTGTGCTCCGACACCTGATTTTTTCATGCTGCAACAGGGTATGAATTTGGGTGACCCAGTCTCAAGATCCCTGTGGGTAATTGCACAGAAGACTCTAAAAAGCAACTAAGACCAGAAAAGATGTTTTCTGCAGAAAACAAGACCCGTATTTACTTCAGAACCGGCTCTGGTGTGAGCATGGTACAGTCAATCTCCAGGATCTGCTCTTCCTGAATAAAGTGCTGTCTCCATGCTTGGATGATGTTGTTCTTCAAGGCACACCCAACCGGCCCGAAGTCATACAGACCACTGACACCTGCAAAGAGAAAGGTACAAAACTGTGGTAGGTGCAAGATGGTACAAACCTGCACTGTTTGGGGGGAATGTCCTCCCTTCTCCGTGGGAGAAACCCTCCCAACTTAAAAACCCCACCAACCTAAACCTCAGCTGGTTTAAGTCTGAGGTCATTTTCTGAGCATGAAACATCAGCTTCCCTGTGCTACACACACTAGGGAGCGTGGCTCACTGTGGAGAGCTTTTTACAGAAGACCCATGAGATAAAGGCTGAAAGGAAACTCTGTGGAGCACCTAGACAGACACTGCCCTATTGCCTGCTGGAGGGGTCCAGGAGGCCACAAAAAAGATCAGGGGGTGGAACCCCTCTGCTGTGAGGACAGGCTGAGAGAGCTGGGGGTGTTCAGCCTGGAGAAGGCTCCAGGGAGACCTCAGTGCAGCCTTTCAGTGATTAAAGGGGGCTACAGGAAAGACGGGGACAGGCTTTTTATTGGGGTCTGCTGCAATTCGACAAGGGGTGATGGGTTTAAACGAAAACAGGGAGATTGAGACCAGAGAGAAGGAAGACATATTTTGCACTGAGGGTGGTGAGCCCCTGGCCCAGGTTGCCTCGAGAGGTGGGAGAAGCCCCATCCCTGGCACCATCCCAGGTCAGTTGGCCCTTGGGGCTCTGAGCCCCCTGCTCTGGGTGCAGATGTCCCTGCTCCCTGCAGGGGGTTGGACTGGAGGAGCTTTGAAGGTCCCTTCCAGCCCAACCCATCCTGTGATTCCATACACTAACCAATGCAGTTCAGCTGCAGAGTGCACTGGGGTCTCAGGTAGTGGCAGAAGCTGAAAGTGATAAACACCTGCAACCAACAACAGTAGAAGCCACACTCCCTTCACCAATGGATGGTATTTTGTGGGAGTGAACTATCTGAAGGAGGAATCTGGATACAGAAGAATGATAATGCATGGGCCAAAGCACTATGTTATTGTCAGTAACAAAACATCACCAGTTCAGGCACAAAGATGAAAAAAAAAAATCAAAAAGCCAATAAAATAACTCTTGAGTATTTATTTTTGTACCTTAGGTGAAAGAGCAGTAACCGGGCAGGCATTGTGCTGCCCCCTGAGATGCTCAAATCCGCTCTCTGGAAAGGTTTAACAGCCACATTTGTTCACCTGGGCCGTAAAGTTCATTGACAAAGTTCACTATGGTGCCAGGTTCGGAAGCTCACAGCAGTTTTGAGCATTGTCTTGCCCAGAAAAGCTCAGACAGAGATGAATGGTTATGAGGAAATAAGCTGATCACCCCCTTATATGCTAAACCATCTACACTCCCCTGCAAAGAAACCCATCTTCTACAAGGTGATGCTCAGAACACGCATCTTCCAGTCTGCTCATTTACAATCAGAAAGCTAAAGACAAAATTTTGGCCTTTTCCCCGCCCAAAGACTTCAGAAAGGGGGAACTTTTGAGCGGCTTACACACCCAAGCGGGAAAGTTTAACGCCAGCTTAAAAAAACCCTTTCACGTTGCATGAATATATCACTGCAAGAGCGCAGCATTTCACACCGCTGGAAAGACCAGTCTGCTTGCCTAAAGGGCCCGAAATGTAAATGCAAGTCCGTACCTCCATAAATAGAAAAGGCTTGGTCATAGAAAAACCTCCTTTTCAGGGTGTCCTCCATTTTAGCTCTGTCCACGACGTCATCTTTGGGCTGCAAGGCCAGCTCCTGTAATCCAAGAACACCGAAAACAGTTAATAGCTCCTGTTCACAGCAGGAGGAGAAGTCCTCTCCAGTCACCACGGAGTCAAACGTCTGTAAAGACCATTTTGAAGCAGAAGTATCCTGCCGACACGTCCATCTCCCAAAGAGGAACAGTCAGAAAATGCAGTTACAGAGGGCTTCCACGCCAGCTACCTTCTGTGAAAACACTTTACAGCAGGCTCACTAATCTACCTGAAAACCTACGACTTTTTGCACCAACCCCATTAGTGAAGTCAAGAGACTTGACTTTCTCCAAGAAACATGGTTTGATAATTACAGCAGAGTTAAGCCAAGTCCAACAGATCAATTCAGCCCCTCCTCAGTGGCTAACACTGTCATTCTGAACGGCCTTTTGGTAACAAAAAGTATTGTATGACCAATCATTTCAAACTTTTCCTTTCTTAGCTTCTATAAAGACAAATAAACGTGTCTGATTTTCAAAGCACCAGGGCTCTGCTGCTCCCATGAATCAGTGTACGACAAGGAATAACTGCCCGAGAGACAGCAAGAGTCACAGAGAGCGCACCCCAGAGCCAGCACCGGAACAGGACTTTTAAAGCACGGAAAGGGGACCCCTTTGGCACCACATTTCACAGTGACCAGGGTTTCTTAACACCAAGGATGGCTTTTTGCCCCGAGATGGGCAGAAGATGAGCAGCAGTGACACAGCCCAGTTTTGAACTGGCAGGAAGAAACGGCCACAACAGAACTCCACAGAGCCTCTCTTCTGCTACCTGAAGAGGACAGTTAATGAACAGGGGCAGGAGTCAAAGAGACAGTCTCTGCTACCCAGCAGACACTCACAAATACAGTCATAACAGAAGGCAGAAAAGGGCCTCCCAAGAGAATAAAAACTCTGTATAGGAGCAGCATTGTCTACTGACTTACGATGTGCTTTGTGGATATGAAGAATTCTAAGCACTCAGCTGCTCTGCCCTGTTCTAAGCTTCCCATTCAGAGCTGCTCTGCCCTCTACGTGGGAATCACAGGGCTTGAAAATTGCGCCAGCGGCTGCTAAAGGAGCGTTCACACTGCTGCCTTCTGCAAGAGGTGCCAGTGCCTGTGAGGCACCGCTGGAAACACCAGCAAGAGAGAGAGACTCTACTGGGGCGCTGCACTGGCAAGGGCAGATGCTGTGTTTGCAAGGTCACTCCTCCAGGTCACCCCAGTTGTGCAACTGGCCAGCACACCCCTACGCTGCACCCTAGGGGCACACTTCCAGCAGCAAGGTGGGGCTCACGGGGATACCGGGTCTCCTAACCTGCCCTGCTGCCTCTCTGCACCAAGCTTCCGAGGGCTGGGAAGCCCCACTGGGAAAGCACATAGAAACGGTTCACTCCAGGACCCTCCATCCAGGGGTCACGCAATGGTTTCAGAGCACAGCTCGGTGCTGAACACCAAGTAAAAATGACCTCTGTTTGCGTGGGTTAAATGCCGTCACACCAGACATTCGCCTGACGCGACTCTGCAGGACAAATAGGGTCAGCTGGTTTCAGTTCAGGTACGCTCACATTCCCACAGTGAGGATTCGTTTAGTCACTCATTTTTAAGAGTCCCGTCAAAGCACAACTACAGTCATTTTCATATGAAATACACAGGAGGAAGGACTTTGCAGTCTCCTGGATCAATCCGCAGACCTGACTGGTTTTATGCTTTAGGAGGGTTTCTTCTGTTGTTTCAGTCTGAGAAGGGGAGGGAAGTTTGCAGGATAAGGAAGTTTATTTTTACTTGTTTATTGATTTAGAGATGAAACATTCCATCATTTCATTTGCAGAAAGACTTCTCAGAGCACAATCACATTTAATCCCTCTCTTTAGGGCTGAGGAAAACCAGAGGCGATTTGAAACATCTCCAAAAACTTTCTTCAAACTGCAGCAAAGAAACATGTTTCTAAACAAACACGTTCCATGCTAGTCCAGGAATTTAAATGCTACACAAAGAATCTGAAGATGAGACTCACTGCAGCGAGCAGCATGTCCTCTCACCGTTCACAAAGAAAATCTATACAGCAAACAAAGATTAGCAACGTATACACCGGCTTCCAGCTCTGACTGTGAGCAGCCTCAACTCCTATTTGCTTGTTCACTCACCGCAGTTTAACGCTAACAGATATTAGCAGAACAAATAAAGGGTGGAACTGCCTCTAGCTGGAAACTTGCAAACTCTTTCTGAAGTGATGGAGCCTGCCCTGCTGCGATGGTTTAGCCCAAGTGAATCCTGTGGAAAAGTGTCAAGTAGAGATTTCGAGGCTTTTCAGACAAAGCTGTGGAACTCTCGTTTAATTTCCAGACTCACCTTTGCTTCTAGAACCCTCTTCCGAGCTTTGAGCTCTGCTACAGCGATGTCTATGTCCACCTGGGGAGCTTTCTCTTCCTTCAGCTTCCTTACCAGCTCTCCCTAGAAGAAGACAAAATACAAGATAGAGGTTCTTACTTTGAATGCCAGAGACGAGAACTCTCCTTTCGGCCCCTCCTGGCAATGCAAAAGGAGGGGTTTGTCCTCCCTCCCCACTCTCCAGCAGGTCTCCAGAGGCTGCTTCAGCGGGTACAAGGGAGAAGCACTCATGCGTCTGAGGGGTAGCGGAACTAGGCACCATCAGAGAAATCCACCCCTCACACACCACTGGCAAATCCCAGACCTGTTACCCAATTCCACTGCACAAATGCACTCCTGTAAGCACCACTTCACACTGGACTTCCACAAATCCGAGTCTTCTGTCTCCCTGGATGCACTCAGTGGGATCTCAGATGGTTAATACAGGCTTTGGGCTCTCTTTCTCCCTAACAAGGCTTCTCTTCCTTCCACCCTTTCCCTA
>NW_010414655.1:28019-30898 GCF_000710305.1 Buceros rhinoceros silvestris
GCTTTGGGCGCTCTTTCTCCCTAACAAGGCTTCGCTTCCTTCCACCCTTGCCCTACTCTTCCAAATTTATGACTGACCATTTTAGACTTCTTTTCCTCTGTCATAGCAGTTCAAAACTGACCAGTAAATGCACAAATTTTTATGAGAAGGTCTCACAGAAGACAGACATTTTTAGCCTAACGCCTGAGCAAAGGCAGCATTGTATTATCACTAAAAACTGTTGCTGTTCTTAAAACTTGTCCAGTTTTCTTTGGGAAAGAATGGAGTAAAAAAAGGAGAAAATATTTTTAAAAAACACCTAAAAAAAAAAAAAAAAAACCCAAGCCTAAATATCCAGAGATGGAAATTAAAGTCACCTTCCAGTCTTGGGTGATCTTCCTCTGTTTTGGCAAGAGTTGGCATAGCGTTGGAGGAGAAATCTGCTGTAACTTTCCATCCCAAGCCTAAATATTTCAGAGCAGCAAAACCCTGCAGTGGGCTCACACCGAGGTCTTGACCTGAGTCAAACCTTGTTACGGTTCCACCAGGGCCTCTCTGTCGTGCGGGAGCGATTCTCCCCTTTCACGGCAGGGAAGTGCCCAACCCCTGAACACCCAGCAGCAGCCCGCTCTCCTGAACACAAGCCTCAGCAGCCACCACCAGCTCGCGCTTGGACATAAGCTAATTAAAAGTCTTCCTTCAGCCAAAACCAAGGTCTGTCTTCAATTACTGAGGAGGACAAAGGAGGTGACCCAGAAGGAAAAAGTACAGAGACGTCAATGCCTTCTCAAGTGGGATGTTCCAAGAATGGGATGCTCCAAAGTCAGCACTTTTCTTGCAAAAAAAGGAAAAAAAAAACCCAATCCAAAGAGATCAGAATGTTTCCACAATACCATAAATTCTGAGCTTTTCTAACATTAGTATTATGGGCAACTGAGAAAGCAAAGGGAAGAGAACGCACAGACTGTCACTCAGCAATCAGCTCAGAAAGCCGAAAGGCGTTCAGAGGCGAACTGTATCAACAAAAGGAGGAAGACTCCTGCCTTGAAACAAACACACACAAAGAAAAGAAAACCAAGGATCCTGCCGGGCTCCCTAACCCCCTCAGCTACAGGAACAGAACAAACCTGCTGTTTCCTTCCTGTTAACTAGTTGCACCAAACCGTGGAAGTTTCACTCCAGGGCCGATGACGCCCACCACCATTCCTGGGTAACGTGGCAGAGGGAGGGATCTCATCTTTTTTGTTGTTGCTTTAAAGCAGTAAGTCCATATTGCCCTTGTGGACCAAGGGGGTCGGCAGTGGAAAAGCATCACGGCAGCAGCCAAGCAGCTACCGCTGACTCGACAAAGCTATCACCCTGCTCACTGCCAAGCATCTAAAAGCAGCACACAGCAACTCTTTGTCTGATCTGGAAATATAAGAGTACTCAGACATATGCAAGAAGAAAAAAAAAAAAAAAACCAACAAAACACACAACGGAAGCAAATAATTATGTTTGCTGACAGGACTCAATCTAATTAAAGCTCCCATCTTGAGCCCAGCCCAGAGGAGGAGTGCACAGCAGCACTTGATGTGGCAAATTCTGCTGCAGCTTTGTCCCACAGACCAGTAAAGCAGAGCAGGATCCTCCCCTGGATCACGGCAGCTGATTGCATCAGGCGCTGCTGCAGGAAGATACGCCGCTCGCTCTCCTCTCCTTAGGTTAAGAGTCCCTTCGGTTTAATTAACTGGCTCCTCCACGAGCTGACAGACAGGGTCTCCTGCACCGTAAGGAACCAACTACGCCCATCTTAGTCATTCCCTCCTCTTCCTCCTGTGCAAACACCTCGGGGAATCACTACTCAGCTGCAGGACACGACACCCCCAGTCCCAACCACAGCCGCTTACCCACAAACCTTCCCTGGGCACCCCATGCTCCTGTGTCCATCCTACT
The DNA here is from genome assembly GCF_000710305.1 of Buceros rhinoceros silvestris. Lineage (NCBI taxonomy): Eukaryota > Metazoa > Chordata > Aves > Bucerotiformes > Bucerotidae > Buceros > Buceros rhinoceros. Next base: position 29,934 of record NW_010414655.1, read on the forward strand.
GGCAGCCAGCAGAAAGGGGTGCGCTGACACTTGAGAAGCCAATGACAGCACCCGAGACACGGGATTTTAAAATAAATAAGTCGGCTAGTCCGAGAGATCACCATTTTATTTACGAGGAGCTCTCTTACCAAGGCATTATGCTGCACGATGATTCATAGTAAAAACTCATTGAGGTGCTGGTATAATTAGAGGGCCATAAATCCACTCACTTAATGGGAAAACACGTGCACAAATCCACAAAGATGTGGGACACACACGTAGCTACGTGTGCAGCTAAGCAGAAGACTGTGGATTCAGCCACCTAAAGGAGGCACGCGGGGAACCCACAGGCAGGGGTCTCACTGCTACAGCGGGGAGAGGAAGGGGAACTTCAGGTGCTGTGAGCAGGCTCTGCTGCCGTTAACAAATGCAGCAAGGGTGCCAAGACCAAGATTCGCTTCGGAAATAAACTCAAATCCTTCTCAAATAAGAAGGAAGCTAAACAGCTTCATCTGTGAGGAAGCAGGAAAGAGAATGCGCTGCAGAGCCAGCTAAGAGGAGACAGCTACCTACCTGGCCAACTCAGAATGATGACATGGAAAACGTGCAAAGGAGTCAACACACCCCTCACTGCGCCAGGCAAAAACGCAACTCTAAAGAACACTGTTCACCTGCAAAACCCGGCACAAACCCAGCCCTAACGGGAGGTCCCCGTGTGTCCCTGTGGGACAAGGAGACCTATGCAGGCTGTTTCACAAAGGAAACGCCAAGAGCCAGTGCAGGGCCCTGAAAGCACAGCCAAGGCAGCGCTGGCTCGGGCGCAGAGGACACCTCCAGCCCAGCAGAGGAGAGCGGGTGGACTGACGCACAGATCCAGTTCTGCAAGACAGCTCCAACGCGCACCATCGCTACGGGGTGGGGAACGGGCAGTCTCCGGGAAACCTGCCCACGTACTGCCCGCCAGCCCACGGCTCCGGGGCAGAGCG
>NW_010414656.1:0-20907 GCF_000710305.1 Buceros rhinoceros silvestris
CTGTTGCTGCCGCACACGCCGTGTGGAGACCGACCCCTCCTAGCCGAGCCGCGCGCCCCGGAGCCGTCTTCTGCCTGCTGCTTGTTGGCGCTGCTGGGTTTGCTTTTGCTTTGCCTCAGTTCCACGTAGATTACGCCTTCACACGCGGTGCCTGGGAGTTTTGTAACTGCCGCGGGTTTTCTTTGTTCTGCCCCCGCAGGAGACCACGTGGCCGCTGCCATCTTTGATCGCTGCCGCGGTTCGTTTGTGTTCGCTCCCGACCTGTGGTTAACCCTCGCCTCTCCATCCCATACAAAACCCTTAATACCTCACAGGTTTTCTTTTGTATTTAATATATTTCTGTTTGTAGTGTTATTAAACTTTGTTTCAGTTTTCCAAAACATTCAGAGGTCTCACAAATTGTTTTCTCCCTTCTCCTATTTCTGTTAGAATAGAGAAGGGTATTACGTCACCAGACTTGGCTCACCTCGGCCAAACCATTGACGGGATTTCAGGCTGAATTCCTGCATTCTGGTGGAAGAAAAGCCATTATTTCCATCTCTTCAGTAGAATTCAAAAGGTTACTGTAGAAAATCTCATTTTTAAGACACAGCTCTCCGGTGGTGAATTACTTTACTTAGAAAAGACAATAAATGCCACCACAGGCTGATGTGTCTGACTTTGCCAACACCTTCAGAAACAGAAATCACAGCTGACAGTCAAGACGTTTTGGTTTCAAGACACTAAGACCTATAAAAGGAAATTATAAATCCCTGGGGGGAGGCCTTTCCTAAACAACTGAATTAGCACATTCCTCCTGCATTTTAAAAGGCTTATTCAAAGACTTAGAAATGCCTAATGGCTACTTGGTTGCTCAACCCAAAATGTCAAAATAAACCTCTTCAGACTTAAGTTCCTCTTAGAGGAAAAAATATTAAAAAACTAACTACAATTCTAGCATGCCTTATACTGTCAGAGACTAACAAGACCCAGAAAACAGATTCCCTGATGTCAGAAAATGTGTGGAAAGCTGTTACAACAGATGGATTATTAGAGATTCATTTTAGAAAGAACAAAAAACTGTTAGCCACTCTCAAGCACACGCCTCTATCTCGGTGTTCATATAACCAAAAATAATTTCTACTTTTTTCTTTCTTCCTGAAAAGAAATAAAGTTCTCAGAGAGTCTTTAATGTGGGGTTCCTTAAGCCTGCTAAACTGAAATGATGGAACATCCGTGCTGCAGGAAATTAATTTTGTAAACTGCCATCACATGGAGAAGGTGGCGAGACTTCTCTTAAGAGAAAAGCATACAGCCTGTGTTCAGATTTGCTTCCATAAAATATACAAAATTTAGAGACTGAAAAGCAACACTGCTGAACAGAACAGCAGGGATCTGCTCCCATCTAGCACCGATTTCTCCAGACATGTTAAGCAGCCAAGAAGAAAGACAAAGGAGGGGGCGGATGGGGTGGGGGTTGGGGTGTGGCTGGGCTTGAATTTATTTTTTCTATTAGCAAACATTTAAAATTACATCAACATTCAGGAAAAGGATCTCCCATGAAGTGAAAATTGTATTTTGCTACTTTGACATAAGCACTGGGCTTGTGTCAGGATTATAGGTTTGAGTGACAGAAGGGACACCACGGAGAGAACGAGCCCTCTCCTCAGCACCGTTGCTAAGAAAGGCTTATTTGTACTCTTCTCCATGGAAATCCACTGGAGGTAGGAAAACCTTGACTGTTTTCCCTGGATACCTTCGGGATTTTGGTAGGTTTCACAGTCAGGTGAAACAAAAAGAGCATTTAATATCCAAATTTACAACTCCTTCAAACTATACTGTGTCCTTCAGCAGTCATTCCTTGTCTGTCTGCCACTCAGGCAACAGTGTCATGGACCACTGCCCCATCAAAAATCTTGATACGAAAGGGGTGGAAGGGTTAAGTTTTTTCTAGGTTCCCCATTGTCCTTGAGGACATCTCTCAAACTTCTCTCTGATACCTGCTCACATCCTCTGTATCTACACAAATTTGTTCCATCTTGCTTAGCCTGCTGTTATGCATGCAGGCCATTCATCTCGAGATACTTGGGGGCATGAATCTCAATAGTGTCATCAGTATGTTTCAGGACTCTAAGTCTACTAAGATTAAAAAAAAAAAAAAAAAAAAAAACAAAAAAGAAGAAAGAAAAAGAAGAAGAAGAAGAAACAATGTAGGAATTTATGTTGCCGGAATAATTTTACAAGATGTGCAAATCAGGAGAAAATATGGAAGCCCTCAAAATTAGTAAATTCCGTAATGCACTTTCTACAAAAAATTTCCTTTTGACAGATGTGGATTTTAAGGCTTATTTGTACTGTGTGTATTTAAAAATTAATATGAACATTTCACATGACTGATTTTTCCCAGTAATGCTCCCTATAACAGGGAGTTAGTCCTGAGGTACCTTTTTTCTACCATATAGTGATTCAAGACAAACAGTGAAGAATGTTGAATTAACTGAAGGTACAGGAGAAGTTTTAGGTAGGTAGAATGTAATTACCCAAACTAGAATTTACTCTTAAAATTATTATTAATTCCTGCAGAAAATAGCATGGAGTTTTAAAGACAATAAACCACTGGAATCTGAACTTTATATCACATCTGAAAGATAGTGCCTCCTGTATTCCATTTCATCCTGCAAATCAAGAGAGCGAGTCAATAACGACGTATGCATACAGGCATGCGTGCACAGGTGCACACGAAAGGAGAACAGAATGCGTACTCTTACCTACTTCAGATACTTTTCTGATAAACCTGAATAACCCACAGATTCTTCTTTAAGCTTTCACAATTCTCTGTCATATATATCATTGACAACGATCAAACACCCAGCAGTCAGATTCTCTATATCCACTACCTTTACCCTTTCAGCTGAGTCAAAACACAGCCTTCCATACTTTCTCACTTGATACAACCACGTGCCCTGGTGCTCTTGTAGAAATCACCAGGAACGTGCTGTGACACAAGCCCAACCATAAATGATCCATTGTAAGGGTGGGACAGTCTTACAACTGAGCCTTCTTCATGATAGTGTCAAGGAACTGTCATGATTACCGAGACTGAAATGGTATTTCAAGGAAAACCTTGCAAGGAGACTTCGGAATTTTGTGTGCCAGTTAAACAGGAGAGAATGTGCACTGGACCTGCTAAATTCTGGTGTTCTGTGGATTCTGCTAGGCAGCAAAACATCATTAGACTTAATTTGGTCTCTGATTATGTATTTTAGGTTGAATGTCAGGAGATCTACATTAATTTAATCAAGCAAAACTAATCATATATATGCATCAAGACACTGGCTTCTGCCAAAATAATTTCAATGCTCTACTCTGTGCAATAAGGATGAGCTGTAATCAACATCCTAGGAAAAAAAACAAATCACGAGTCTAAAAATGCCTCCCTTTTACTAAGTACCATGTCATAAATTTTGCATTTTGTGATAGTGTTTATTGCTTGTACTAATGCAGTATTCAGAATAGACTTAATTTTGCATGTCAGCAAGTCTGCTGTTAACTTTGTTATATTCTTATTTGAGTTTTAATTTTTCAATACATTAATGAGTACATTTGTATTCTAATTGATAATTTTCACTATACTCTTATGAGCAGCAAAGTCTCTCAGCTTTCAAATATATCAAAATCACCGGAGCTGTATTATTTTTCTTTTGAGGAATCTGAACTGTGCCGAGCTCTGTACTGTCTACTAAGAGCCCTGCAGGCATGTCGTGGTAAAGGGGTTTTGATGCTCAGCTGTTAAATAATTAGAAGTCAAAAGCCAAATGGAAATCAACTTCAGTTCAAGCGACCTTTATAATTCTTCGGTTATATCTAGACAGTTGTCAGATGCTGATTAACCAGGGCTGATCAGAACTGTTTTGATGATGTAGTCAAAACTTAGGGAGGGTTACAAAAATAAACAGATTGTTTTGTGAAGGGAAATGAAAAAAAACCAAATCAAAGCTGCTAACATGACAGTTTTAGACATATGTCTTCTGGGATTAATAAGCGTTATCACCAGCACTTTATTTAGATAATGAAAATTAAATAAATTGGTCTGCTAACAGTAGTAAGATAAAACCAGAAAGTATTTCACTTCTTACAGCAGAACCATACATGGGCACACTATAAGCTTGAGCTTGTTAATAGCCTGAGTCTTTTGTACCTGTAGAAAAGACAGACAGATAATTCATCTCTGATGAACCGGTAATATCTCCTTAATGAGTAAAAGCCAAGAGGATGAATAAAGCAATTTAGTTAGCTGCATAGAAACAACTCCTATTGTCAGCTGTTATTATTATTAATCTCTTAGCTCTCAGGAATAGAGTATTATTACCAGCAAAATGCATATACCCACAAAGGAATGATGGAGTTAGCTTAATGGTTACTTTAAATAAATACTAAGAAGCCTAGATGGATCGACAACTATTCATACGACTGTGGAATTACCTGGGCAGAGTATCAGATGTGTTCTGCTCTAAATGTGATAGGAAGGATCACTTTTACACACTTCTTGTCCCACAGTGCCACAAGAAAACCTTTCACATTTCTTTCACATCCTATTGGAGAAACCTATGAAGGCTGCAGCAGAGACAAAGAAATGCTAAATATCTTTCTGGTAACCGAACACAAGTAACAAAACTGATGAAGTAGAGCTATGAAGGAAGAGTAAAGACATCATAGTTAGTTCAGGTAACTTTAGAACTAATTAGTACCAAACAGCAGAATCTTTTTTTTCTTGACAGGATTAGGGTATAAGTCATTTTCCATTAAAATTAATGACAAAATCTCACTGAATTCAACCAAATAGATTCAATCCTGTATTTCCGTCCAACTTTAATGGCAATTGTTTCTATAAAACAGGTGTATAAGGAGGCTTTAAGCAAAATGGAAAAATGTTGAGAGAGTATTTAGTACAAAGGAATATCACAGAATCATGGAATTATTTAGGTTGGAAAAGATCATTAAGATCATTGCAGCGATAATCTCACATGCTGGGACGCGGAGCATCACTCTAACACCAATATGATGCGCAGCGAAAAACCCGTTTATTTCCGACAGTGCTCTTCTATTTATAGACAATGGATTCTTGTTCACGTGACTGGTTACATGGCGATTGGATGTGTTCCTTGTCACACAGACAGTGTGCATCTCTTAAGGCACTATGACTGGATACAGGAGTTAGTTCACACGCAGTTTCTGATTGGTTAGTGTTAATCAAGCAGAGGCTAGTTAGAGATATAATTTCCCACACAGTAATATTGCAGCTGGGTTTCGGCTGCTAAGTTTCCCAGAGAGAGAGTAGCATATTTTTCATAGTTCTAATTTCTGCTAGAAAGATACCAACAATCATCAAGTCCAACTGTTAACCCTGCACTGCCAGGATCCCTAAACCGTGTTCCTCAGCAGCACATCTACGTGTCTTTTAAACACTTCCAGGAATGGGGTCTCCACGACCTCCCTGGGCAGCCTGTTCCAATGCTTTACAACCCTTTCAGTGAAGAAATTTTTCCTAAAATCCAATCTAAACCTCCCCGGCACAATTTGAGTCCATTTCCTCTTGTCCTACCACTCACAATTTGAGAAAAGAGACTGACCCCACCTCCCTACAATCTCCTTTCAGGTAGTTGTAGAGAGTGAGAAGATCTCCCCTGAGCCTTCTTTTCTCCAGACTAAACAATCCCAGTTCCCTCAGTTGCTGCTCACCGGACTTGTTCCCTAAACCCTTCACCAGCTTTGTTGCCCTTCTTTGGAATGAAACTTTGAAAATAATAATGAGAATTTTAAAAACAAGAATAGAGATTGCTTAGACTGTGGAAAAAGAAGATAGAGGTGGGGAAAAAATCCCTAACTGTTGTTGCAGGCTATATTGATCAAGGTCAGAAAGCAGAACAGTTTCAAAAATAGATTTCCAGCAAGGAGAGAAATTAACCAAAAGAGATCGCTAGGTTGAAGCTGAGGAGGTGGGTGTTAGATTAAAATGATAAATCCTACCTGCCCCTCAATGGATCAGCCCATGTATACTATATTATAACAAAGGAATTGTTACCCATTCATCTTAGTGTTTGCTATCCCAAAGATGGCAACCCTAAAATAAAGATTATCTGGCTTAAAAAAAGAAATAATCCACATCTTGCACTCTGTAAAGGTACTTGTCAGTGTTCCCAAGAAGTGCCACTTAACCTCTACTGCGCTCAGGGAGGGCAGGACCCTTAATCTGTAAAGAAACACTCATCAAGTGCTGGGCAGGTTGCCTGATTTTTGGCTACTCTCTCTGTGCTCCAGAAGTCTAACAGATCCAACATTTTTCTCCACAGACAGGTTACTTCTGATCACCTTAAATCACTTATTCCTTATCTTTATAACTTTGAATATTAGTTTTTCAGACTCCTGCTTTACTCCTCTTACCTGCCAAAGTCCCTTTCATTTCATTACAATTGTTTGGACTCCAAGTCTGTTTCTAAAGAATAGGTTTTAGTTTCAATATACTATTGTATCTTATCTCTTGATCACATTAGGGGGCTCTCCCTTTCCTCGGTTATTTTCCTTTTATATTCTGGGGTGTGCATGCTGTCCCTTCTGTGATGCTAATAAGGTGCTCTTTATATACCTCCATGCTGAGTCCAGGAATTTAATTTCCTAACTTTTTCCTTTCAGGCAGTTCTTAACTTCGTTTAAATAAAAAAGTTTCCTTCTTGCAGACTAATATTTCCTTTTCACCCTTTGGTGTGATACCTCTGAACAACGTTTGACTTGCTGACATTACCTCATTTCCACTCACCCCCTCACAGATGCTGAAGACTACAGAGAGACTTATTCAAAGTTACGTACCTGACATTTTTATCTCTGTTGCTGTAGTTAACTGGCTTAGTAATTCTGCAAAAAATTACTTCCACAAAGGGGTTAGATTGTTCATTCTGTAGACTGGGTGAAGATCCACGTGTAGGCTAGAGCTAATACTCGTGACAAAGTCCTGAGGAGCTGTAGAGGCCACAAGTGCAGTTTCTAACCACGGCTCTTCCCAGAGCCGCCTTTGGGGCTGTGTTGGCTGCATAAGAGCGTTGTTTGGGTATGTAAAGTGCTTTGGAAAATGCTAGCTATTACCCACTTGCCTTCCACCACAGCCTCAGAGTTCTGTCTGTGTCCTATGGGGAGGAGGAACTCTGACGGGGACATCCCAGATGGAAACAGGCAAGCGGCAGCTCCTTCTCCTGAGGCAGTGATTCTCTCCTGCAGCAAGTAAGCCGGGAAGGCTACGGCGGCTCCTTCTGGAGGAGGCTTCTGCGGCTGCCCCACACCGGACTCGCTGGTGCCAGACAGTTCTGCAGTAGCTCCCCAGCAGGACCCAGCCCAGGCCAATCCTGCCAGTGAATGCAGAGAGGGAAGCTGTTCCTTTAACATACATAATGCTTCCAAAGTTTGCCTTTTGGTTTCTGTCTACTCAATCATGAGAGTCAGGGTTAAAATATATGTAATTATCAACCAAGTCAGCATTGAGGCAGGTGGTGATCACACTACTAGCTTGAGGGAAGTAGAAAGTGGGGCTGCTGAGACCGCAGCCACAATTAAAATCTGTATAATAACATTTAACTTTTATTTTTAAAATGAGAGACAATAACTAATTATATTCCTAAAATTAAATCTCCATGTAACTGATTGATTGGTTTAATTGCAAAGGGAGAGTATGTCTTCATGAGGAGGAGGCCTATGCAATGGAAGGAAACACAATCTGTAACAATCTTTGTGAAAACGTCATGAAACGGTGTGAAGGCATCTATTTTACAACAGTTGAATAATACCCAAGTCTACTCACTTTCATTAGCTTCAATGCTGCTTAGCCATTTGACAGTCATCTGACTTCCATTGCAATTCTATTACATTAGGGAAGCGACTGGAGGGAACCGAAAACACCCAAGAAGCAATAAAATAAAGAAAACAAACTACATTTATTAAATCAGGCAACGCCTCTGGCAGACTGCAAACTGAATTTTTCCTTTAGAAAGTAAGCTAAAATAATACTACCTGGAACGTGCCTCTGCCGTCAAATTTGCCATTGACCAACAGATCATGTAGCTTTCGGAAATGGACACAGTGCCCACCATAAGACTGAGGTCCACGAGCGTGGCATACTCTAGGGCCTGTTTTCCGTTTTGGCACTTGTCTTCAAAGGGATTGTCTTATTCTTTGAAGTTTTTTCAGATAATCTATAAAAATGAAGAAGGAAAGAACATTTTAAGGACAATCAGACCTGAAATCACAGTTTGGAAGAAAAAAGTAAATAGAAACATGGCAGTAATAGCCATCTCTGCATTAATCAACAGGAAATCCTGCGGTCAGGCTTTGACAATTGATTTAACCTAGGTTTAAATTTAGCCTGATCAGTTTATTTTCAGGTGCTGCAATTAACATGTCTGTTAAAAAAACAGAGAATTAGACTCAGGATTAAATTAAGTTCCCAGAATCAATCAGAACAAACAGAAATCATTTATTCCCATGTGTTTTAACATCTGCCTGTAGGCCTGAAACTTTACTGCTGAGCGAGTCGCTGGGAGCCTGATGACTGATATACCCAGACACGGACTTGTCCCAGGATTTGAGTACGATCCACATTCAGTTCTCAGGTTTTTCTGTGACTGCAAAATGAATTGCATGATGTGGACTACCTTACTCTGGGGGTAAGCAGAATCTACTATCACTGTCACAGACCATCACTACCAGTTCGCCTGCATGAAGGTGTTAGGCACCACATCTTAGAGTTGCTGCACATGCACTAGGGCAGTGACACAGAGACATCAGACCTATTGCAGAAGCGTGTCATTCCTACCTCACTCCTGCACACCAAATCCAGTACTTCCCACAGTGCCAGCCTTCCTACACATCACAGAACAGCTGAGTACCTGCCTCATGGGCTGCTGGACAGACCTAACATGCAGTCTCCCACTCAGGCTGCTACACTCACCAACAGATATACGAAAGGCTCAGAATCCACAATGGCACCGTTTCTGAGTGTAACATGTTCAGTAATATTTGGATGTGGTAGTTTCAAGCACCACAAGAGATGAAAAGTTCAGCCCTGCAGCCCCTGGTGAAAGGAGAAAAGAAGATGTCTGCTGAGAGACACCTAGGTTCTCCCTATTTCCAGTACCCTGTATCCTCATGTGGCATAAGTAATGAAATAAAGATATAAAACAATCTGAATATTTATCAGCTAAGAAAGCCACAGTCATGGAGTTTAACACAGACACCAGATATTTAAAGTACTTTCTTGCTCATCTTATTTTTCCTGATACACCCTTCCCAAAGCATATCATTCCAAGAAAGCTTCAGAATACGAGACAAGCTAATGGTCCACACTGACATTCTGTCCTATGTCAAGGTGAAAGAACAAATTCTTCTCTCAGATACACATGAAAAATCATCTAAGGTCCTATTTAGACTGATGTTAGAACAATGTTGCTTGTTCCCGTGCAAAAAAAGTTCTACTCTGCCTTTGAAGATCCAACCAACCACTCATGCCTCAAAAAAGCTAATTACGAACATTTTCAGAGGAACATAAATCCCATTCCCTGGGCTTTCTGTGAAATATCTGTATTACAGACACCATTTCACCATCATGGCTTGGCTTCGCGAACGAAGATCTGGGAAGGGCTTTTCCCACGCTCACTGCAAGCGATGAGCGCACCCTTCAGGCCTGCGCAGTGGATTTTTTAGGTGAGGCGCAGCGTGTGCGGAACTGGCTCCACCCTTTACACCTGAGGTTCATCTGCCAGGGCCTGGTGAGCTTGGACGGTGACAGCAAAGTCCTCAGGTCGTAGGTTTGGTTAGAGTGTCCTTCTCTTAGATAGAGCTTTACAGGGCTAAACGAGCTCCATCTGCCCGGGTTTGCAGTCAGAGCTGTCCTTCTCCTAGGATGGTGCCCGAAGGCTAGTGAGCCCATCCTGCCCGTGGACACACTGTGTCTGACCCTTCAGCTGAGACCTGTCTGGCCTGGGAGACCCCACCGGAGGCACATGCCACCACCAGCACAGCTCTCAACCTCACAAGGGCGCGCAAGCTCCTTCCCCACGGCAAGGGGGTGCCTGTGAAAGAGTCGCTGCTCTACCTCCAGACATCACAGACCCGGGCACGGGGCGGCTGGGAACTGCCAAGAACGGGAGTCCTGGAGGTTACAGACACCATTTATGAGCAGCCTAAAAAGCACAAAATGATGTTCACTGACAAAGCCCTTCACATTGATTTTCTAATTTGACATTTTCTAAACAAGCTAATTAATGGAGTTCAGCTCTTATCTTTTTAACTGAACAGCAAAATAGCTGGTTAATTCATTTACAAACAGTACATGAGAGCCAGGACTTGGACTTCCATTCAATTTACCAAGAGTTTGTTAGAGTTGTTAATATTCAGACAAATACAAGATACGTATTTGCACAGATTTATCTTGCCAAACCTCAGGATGATGGTCAAAGTTCTGCCTTCACTTCATTAAAAAAAAAACAAAACAAGATAAAAGGAGAGCATTAAATAAAATGTGGTGATTTTATTCATATTGATCATCAGCATCTCTCAACATTAATTCAACAGTTCCACCTAATCTCAAATGAGAAACACAAACTTTATCTTTTGGGCAGAGCAAAACTAGATATAGTCAAAGTTATGCTCTGAGTTTGAAAGCATAAATCTGTCCATATGTAAAAGAAAATTCAAGATCCTTATGATGCAAACTGTTGTAGATGTTTGCAAAATTTCTACCATATCTGTTAATATTTGCATACAAAAAGTCTATATTAGGATACAGACAGGCTTAATTTGCTTAAAGGAAAGAAAATAAGAATTTAGAATTGCCGTTCATAAAGACTTATCATTCCTCAAAGTTCAGTGATTTAGTACTAGCTTCTGAGCTTGACCTGGATTTAATTCTCTATCAACAGCCACCAGGGATAAAACTGGTCTACACATGTTTACAAATCTGTGATTTCTTTTCCAATTAAAAATTTATCCTGACCAAATAATGCACATTATCAAAAGAAGAGTTTGCTACTGGAAAAAAAATACATACGCTAAATAATTTGTGGAGTTTCTGATGCAAGAATGTAAACAATAACTGTACTTCATTTGGAATGTGTAAAGCACTGAGCTAGATGATATTGCATTACAGCTCATAACACAGAAGCTTTTCCAAAAAAAAAGATATAATTCAGTCATGATTCCAGATCATCTCCCTTAATGGGTCTCTGGAGATTATGCACACATTTTACATATGTGTATGCACACACTTTCCTATAAATAAGTACATAATCAACATCACACCTTGCTAACCCCCCTGCACTTGCACACAAAGTGAATGAAAAAGATAACATTGTTGGAATTACATGTTTAACGTAACATTTCAAAAGCCATCTACTTGCTTCAAGGCTAAAAATATCAAGGAGACTAAATTAATTTGAGCTTTAAACTTAAGAGGATTTCATGCCTCTGGTTTGTCTATTCTTTGCTACTTAGTATGGCAAAAGCAGTGGGATTAAAGCTTGTGAAAAAGAAAGTGCTAATTTGTTCATACTATATTTTGGCAATAACCCAAGTGGGGGGGAGAAAAAATGTCTGGCAAAAAGCTCCAAATAAAGGAACTGAAAATTAGTTGTTTTCATAATGCATAAATAAAATAACTCAATTGTTTTCTTAATAGTCAGAAATTCTCCAAGGCTCAGGCTATCCTTGATCTGTTCCCTTGTGATCCTTTCCAGGAGAAAGCCCATCTGCAAAAAGTTCCAAATTAATATGAAGCATTCACTTCTGTTTGGCAGCTACGCATTCATTTGCAGTACATCCCACCACAGCAGATTACAGGGCAATTACTGTCCCAGAGGTGTTCCTTGTACTGTAGTTGGGATGATACGTCTATGTCAAAGTATTACTTTTAAAAGCACACACTAGATCTGCTCTTCAGGTGTGTTTCTGTACTGATGGCTCACAGATCAGATGACCTCTAAGGTTTTGCCAACTTGGATATCTTCACAGCAGTAAAATACTGAGTTGGAGTCAGTTACCAGAACTAAACAGCGTGCAGTCCAGACTTCCAACAGGATAGCGGTTAGCGAAGGGAAAATCTTGAATCCCTAATGGTGACGTTCACTTCTTTAATCTATTGACTTCTGTTCAACACTCTGTCAGTTTGCAGGCTTAAACTTTCCTGGTAATATCATCCTTTCTGACCATAAGTATGACAGCTTCTCACTTGCCCTGAAAGTTCTCAGTATTTAAGCAGTTTGTCATAAAATTTGTGCAAACAGCTTTTACCATCAGTCTTCAGAAAGGAGCTCAAGGCAGAAAGACACATAGGGGTTTAAAGCAGCACAAGAAAACTGCATGTTACCCAGACATCTGGATGTCTCCATTCTCCCCATGTGGCTCAAGCATGGTAGCAACATGAAGCAGTGAAGACTCCAATCTAGAATGCATCTGGTTTTTGACGGTAGTTGCAGCACGACCATTGATCTGATGGGTGATTCTGAGCTAGTCTCCGCTATTTCCACTCTGAGGGAGCAAGGACTTAGAGTTTTGAGCTGTAGTCTTCAAGGTTCCCCTGCAGCAGTCCAGGAATGTAAACAAAAAGGTTTACATTAAAAATAAAAAGTTACAGTTTTCTTTGTTGGATGTCACCTTGGATGCCCCTTAGCACCCAGGAACCAATCCAAACCTTCACTGAGAGCAAAAAAGCAAGCAAAATGCCCTTAGTGTCTTTGTGGGTGAGAAAGATTGTGAAGCTTTTTAACTAATCACCACAGCGACACATGTTGATTGTAATCAGCCATGGGCAATTTTAGACTTAAATAGAGAAAGACGGTGACAACCAAATAAGAGCAGCAGCATCTGAGCTGAGGAGACTCCAGATGACAGAAAGCCACAGGAGTGAGTGCAGGACCAAATCCCTCTTCTGTCTTATCTTGGCTTTCACCTCCAACTCTTGGCTGATCTTTTTCCCTTCCAATACTAAAAACCATCACCAAGTCCTGCAGCAAACATGCAAAGGGCATGATGCCTACTGGCATAGTCAGCAAGACTCTAAGTAAAAATACAAAGAAGAGCTGATCTGCAAGGTTACAATAATGAAGGGTGGTTAGGGAGTGCTCAGGAAATGGTCTCATATCCAGCAAATACGAATGCAGCAAATAAAAGAGCTTATGAACTAGAGGAAAGTAGAGGAGAAGGAAGGGTGAGGCAGAGGGACAACATTGATTACACACACTCTTATGAAACTAATACATACGAATGGAGGATAATGCAGTAAGGTTTGAGGTTTTTTAATGCACCTGTATTAACATTATCATCATCATGGTTTGGCTTCGCGAACGAAGATCTGGGAAGGGCTTTTCCCACGCTCACTGCAGGCGATGAGTGCACCCTCCGGGGCTGCATGGTGGATTTTTTAGGTGAGGCGCAGCGTGCGTGGAACTGGCTCCACCCTTTACACCTGAGGTTCATCTGCCAGGGCCTGGCGAGCTTGGACGGTGACAGCAAAGTCCTCGGGTCATAGGTTTGGTTAGAGTGTCCTTCTCTTAGATGGAGCCTTACAGGGCTAAACAAGCGCCATCTGCCCAGTTTTGCAGTCAGAGTTGTCCTTCTCCTAGGATGGTGCCCGAAGGCTAGTGAGCCCATCCTGCCTGTGGACACACTGTGTCTGACCCTTCAGCTGAGACCTGTCTGGCCTGGGAGACCCCACCGGAGGCACATGCCACCACCAGCACAGCTCTCAACCTCACAAGGGCACGCGAGCTCCTTCCCCACGGCAAGGGGGTGCCCGTGAAAGAGTCGCTGCTCTACCTCCGGACATCACAGACCCGGGCACGGGGCAGCCGGGGCCTGCCAAGAATGGGAGTCCTGAAGGGAATCAACATTAACTTTTAATCTATATATAGGCAGGGTCAAATATCTCCTTGGGGAAACATGCTCAAGAAGCAGTTTCAACAGGAGAATGTAGGATACATATCCAGGGACAACAGACTTGGAAATCCTGGTACAAGAGACACTGGGCATGAAATGGAAAACTGCAGTGAGCTGAACTCACTTTGCGCAGACAAGGCAGGTGTGGCATCATGTGTCCAAGAAAGGAAA
Source organism: Buceros rhinoceros silvestris (assembly GCF_000710305.1). Lineage (NCBI taxonomy): Eukaryota > Metazoa > Chordata > Aves > Bucerotiformes > Bucerotidae > Buceros > Buceros rhinoceros. The sequence goes on from NW_010414656.1 coordinate 14,122, forward strand.
AGTGAAATAGAGACATGACTTCCGCTGTTGAGAGTCTCTAGACTAAGGAAAGCTTTGAAAAAAACAGAACTACAGTTTCATTTTAGTTGAGCAAAACCAAGACATTGGAAACACTTAAATCATAGAATCATAAGATGATTCCATGATCATATGCCAGGTCACAGGGGTTTTTTTCTGACTTGTTGGTTTATTCATGTGCTAGTCAAAATGTAACATAATTAAAATGGAAGTTAACACACCTTAGTATTTAAAAAGAAATTAGAAATAAATATCAGAAAAGGATATGCCTATCAAAAAACCTAATAGTCCCAAGAAAGCAGCAGGGTACAAAGAATATAGGTACTGAGCCATAGATGGTGTGCCAGTAAGACACGGGGAGAATGTTCCAGCTCAGGCAACCCAAAGAGGAAGAAACTTTGATTTCCTTTTAAACACTCCTGCCTAGAGTTGCTGAGGCTCATCACCCTCATTGTTGACAGGTCCTTTCCCATTAGAAAATCCCAGCCCTCGTAGAAAGTAAGAGCAATAGGTCCTCCTCATACCGCAGTGGCCATGCCTAGCTGTATTTTACCACTCCACCAAGGGATTAGCACTTTCAAAATTTAGACTCATACAAGTCATAAAAAAGAAGCATGATGCACATGGGCCAATAGTAGTTTATACTAATCCATAATTACTAGCGCACAATCAAGGAAGCATTCCAGAGGTGGTACATTTCTAAACACCGAGAACTAGCAGTCACATACTACGTGTGTTTAACCAGAGAAGTTCATTTTGTCACAAAGACGCCTCCTGTGAGAAAACCAGAAAACAAGCTAAAGAGAGAAAAATAAATGCTGAGAAATCAATGTGGGAAGGTCTGATAAGCTCCAGATCAATATTCCTCTTGAATCAGCGGGAAATTATAAAGTCAGAACACCAAGAGTCTGCCAAAGGCCACTGTCACACCCTGGCTCCAAGTGGTGATCCTCTCTCAACAAGACAGTGGCTTGCTCTACACAGATAAAGACCACGGGACTGTACATACACCTGGTGAAACACAAAAGCCTCTCAAGCGCTTTCTGAACATCTGTCTAGCCATCTATCTAATCACACATCAGTATAACCCTCCTTACTCTCTCCACACCCAAGGAGCAGCTGGGGTTGGCCAGGTAAAGTCTGTCGTCTCTCGCTAGGTGACATACCATCCATTCCCTGAACCACTGCTACCCACGGATTTGCGAGGCTGTAATGGGTGCACTCCATCACCAAGACGGGGAAAGAAAAATGGAGGAAGTTGGAGAAAATGCATTCTGGCATTTTAGATAATAATTTGGAGACAATGAGAATGCAAGCAGTTGTTTCTGTCAGCTTGAGGTATTCAGTGAACACCGAAGTGTTTGCTTCGGTCTTGACAAAAATCAAAGGACTGTATCTACCAGCCCCAAAATTGAAAGTATCCATTGAATTATATTTGAAAAAGGTTTTGCAAGATTAAATCCATTTAACTGTTTTATAATGAGGATACTATCTATCAGCAGCTCGGTTAAAAACAGCACACTGCCAGTGACCCTGTAGGCTGTATGACAGACACGAACTGTCTCTTGGTGTTTGAGAGATGCAGAATCCAGTGCTACAGCCTGCTGTGTCACTGTGGGGCACGCACCTCAGCAAACAAATACACACATCAGAAATGGGCACTGCTGAATGCCTTACTCTCCAGGCCAAATAACGAAAGCTCTTCTGTTTAAGTGACAGCCCAGCATACACCCAAAACATTGTTTTTTCTCTCTCACCTCTGGTTTTATGCCTTTTCCATCCTGCTATTGTTCTCACTTATAATACAGCAATGGCCGGTGTCTACAGTACTTAAACCATGCAAACACGTAACAGGAGAGAGTTGAGTTTCCAGACAAAAGAAACAGCACCTAAAATGGAAGAGGTATAAGCTTAAAAGCATATGCTGAGAATGGAGAGGCAGATGGTTTAAGTATCTTGCCGAAAGTCAGAGATGAAGTCTGATGACAAAACTAATCTATGCACTTTCCTTGGGATTAATCCAGTTCAGGGAGGGAATTTATATTTTTCACCATGTGCTGTGGGTAGGAGAACTACTCTGCTGAGAGATCAGGTAAAGATAATATACCACGATTTTCTTCTGCAGTGCAAGGCACACACAAAACCTCTCATCCAGAAAGCTAAATTTAAGGTCACAGACTTCAGCCAACATAAAGTTAAACACATAATTAAGACCTTGGCTGGAGAGAGGTTCAGTTCAGCTTGCAAACTGGTGCACAGCCATCCCCTGCTTTCGGACCACCTGTACTTCTGTAACAATACCTGTTCTCAATATAAAAGGGTGTTGTATGCAGATGTATCAATAGGAATCACATTCGTGTGTCAGGAAGGTATAATTTGCTGCTCTTAGGACTCACTGCAGTTCTTCCAGATTTTCAGCTGCATAATAAAATGAAAACTGCTGTTCAATTTCAATCTTTGATGTCTTGCTGATTTTTCCCTCCCACTGAATAGCTAAATTATTTTCCAGATATATTAAGTTCACTTCCCTGAACTTTAATTTTTTTAATATGTTTTCTGCCCCTTTCTTCAGCTTTGAACTGCCTGTGTAAGATTAAACTCATCCACCCTCACCAGCATGATTTAGCTGCCTCTGGTAATTTCCATTTTATTTATCTTGCAGATAAATAACAAACACATTTAGTAAGATCTGAAAGTTGTTCAACTTCCTACGCATCTATCACCTGGTATCACAGTTTTCAGGCCACATGACAACACCCTTCATAAGCCAATCTGAAACGATTTTCAACTAAGCATTCAGAAGACATTCGGTCTCCTGTCTCCACTCTGCTGTGAAGTTCATAGGCATAAGAGAGGCATTGGTACAAAGGGGTACCTGTGGAGACTGAAAAGTCTATCCAAGTACAAAGGATAACTTACATACAAAGTTATGTCATGGACAGTGTATGGCAAAATGGAGTATGCCACCATCTCCCCATCACCTTCACAGCATCTCCTCTGAGCTACCTCTCTGACGCCAAAGGACTTTCCTCATCGGTTCTCATCTGCGCAAGCATGGGTTATACAGCCTGAATGACAACTCCATCCTAAGAAACTTGTTCTCACCCACAACATAACAGGTGGCAGAGGGTTTTGTGACACACGAATAATCCATCATAGCTTTCTAACCTCTCTCATTCCTCTCAGTAGATTTGTTTGTGATTTCCTGTAAGTGCAAGCTATTAGCATTGTAGGTGACATTTCATTGAACACATCAGTACAGAACTCAATTTTTACCCTTAGCACCCACTGGAATCTGTATTATCTCACTTGGTAACTCATTTCTGCTTCTGTTCCTTAGAGCATTTTAAATGATGAACACAAACATTTTCATGTTTCTTTAAGAAACACAAGTATTTTCCCTAACAGTTCTGTCAGCACAGTTTCTGCTTTCACATCCAATATTTTTCTTTCTGCTGATAGGCAATTTCAAAACGACTGGCACAACGCTTTTAAATTATAACCATCCTCTAAATAGATTAGTTGCTGCCAAAGCACTTTATTAAACCTATCAACTCTTCCCTTGGATTACTAGTTCAATGTTAATTTTGAAGGACAAGGTTATGAGGGTAAATACAACTCTCACAGCATTTGTTATTGAAAAAATCCCCTATAAACTCAGCACCACAGCCATTTGTGAAACAGTAATGATATAAGAAATGCAAAACCCACCAAAACGAAAACATATGACAACATGAATGATGGCTTCTTTTTTCCTTTTTTTTTTTAACCTGGAACACAGGTAGAAGAAAGCATGATAATTTTTCATGTGTTTATAAAATATTATACATATATAAAATATACATATAACATATATGTGATTCCTGATTTGTTTCCATAAAGATCAACAATATTTACGTTTTCACATACAGATAATACAGGTGTTGCCCACAGAATTTTATCTAGGTAATCCACCAAACCAGGCATGTATTAGCAGCCCCACAAAAAGGTCTTCATAAGGCAGGCTACAATCTTTATGTATGAGCACATCTTTAAAAATTCTAGGTATAATTTCCTGGATTGTGGGCCATTCGTGTCTCCCCAATCAGAAGATGCCAAAACTTCTCAGTTCAGTGCCGGGTTATAGTGGGTAAAGCAGAAACAGCCCAAGTTCCTGTGGATCCTATGCTGCCTTCTTCCTCCCTCACAGATGCAAGATTAGCCCATCAGCCTCCTTGTATCGAGTACCATAGGACACGGGCTTTGCTATAACTCTCTCTTTTGCTGTTTCCTCCTAAAGACAGCCTCAACCATCTGAGCACGCTGGACTCTGCACTGAGAGTTTGTGGCCAGAAAAGGCTCTGTGGTTGAGGTTGTGCCAGCCTGTCTCAGACCTACTGTGAGGAACAAGGCTCTTCAGATTGCGTGCCAGCAAAACAGACAAGCCCAGAGACTGAGGCAAACTACTGAGCTGCTTACTACACCAGCGAGGCCACAAATTACAACCCTTGTGGGAAAGCTCATGATGAACCCCATGAGGGGTTTCAGATGTTGTGGAAAATGACGATAAGATGCTGGGACAGAATAGGACAAACACTCCCATCTCGCTTAGCCTTATCTGCACCCAACCAAACATCCCACTTAAAAAACAGATTAAAGACCAACTGTTTTATTTTCTTTGTCTTTCTTGGTTTTTTCACACAGTTGAAAATATGAAACTCAGTGAAACATCTTTAGGGCTTATTATACTCAGGTAAGAACTCAACTTCATGAAATTAGAGTCAACCTCAAGACCTGTGAAACAGTCCAGTTCCAGGGGAACTATAAGCTGACCAGAATAACAGGGTTGGAAGTCAAGTACAGTGACATATAGAACAAGAAGTATTTTCGTCTTTCTAAAATCAGATTTTGAGTGCAACTTGTCTGCTAGTGTTTATGACTTATTCCTCCACTTTCCTCTGTGAAAAATATCTACTCTGTCACCATCTTTAAAGACAAAATCACAGATGTGGTAACTGCACATAAAACTTCAATTATACAGCTCTAAGAGCATATAAACCATAATTTGATTACGTCAGATAATATCCCTGTAATTATAATTTAATCATCTCACCAAAATTTCTTATAGATTTAACTTTGATTCACTGTTTCAACACTTGATGAAAAAAACTAATGTGTCAAACATAAAAAGGAAATTTGGATTGAAACTGTATATGGGAACATAATTATATAGCAATTAAAGTACAATTGCATGATGATTACTAGAAAATTTAAGGCAACTGAAATAGTAAAGGCATTTTTCTCTTTTATTATAGCAATTCCATCTTTTTTTTAAGCTTAATTTTACATGGAAGCTTATTTTTTGAAAAAGCACTTAATTTTCTTGGGCTTCATAGCCCACATAAAGCAGTGTTTCAGTCACATCACTATCACCTTAAAATTGTGTTGACTTTAATATTAAACTAACACTCATTAAACATGTCTGGTCATTCAGTGAGAAGCATGAGCATTTCTCTAGGATACCATTTTTACTTCAAGAGAGAAGATTAATTCAAATCATTCTTGAAAGTTATTCATAACTGCACATTTTATAAAACATTTTATTTTGTAGTATGAACCATCCTTTGTATCAGATTCCAATTCCAGAAAGCACTTAAAATGCACTTAAGCCTCTTTGAAAAAGCCAAAAGACTGAATCTGTCTCACTTTCTGAAGAACCCCATCGCTAATGCAGTGAGGTAAGTATGCTAGATACGCTTACGTCTGTGTGACAAGGTTTTATCTTCTTCTGTTATTGCTTCTGGTTTTTTTACAGAGAACCTTTGCACTGTCCTGGTCTGAGCTAGAACAGAACTCGTTCTGTTCAGTGATTTTAGTCTTCAGCTCAGACTCTTCTCAGTAACGGCACTTTCTGAAGTTAACGGCACATTTTTGCAGACAGTGTCTGCTTCTAGAGGTGACAACTCTTGATGTTTACAGTTACTGCCAGGGACTGGTGTGCAGAAAGGCTCTGGTTTGTGCTTGTTCCTATAGGAACAAGGTCACTGCTGAATCTTATGTGCAATGGTAGGGTGCTCTAAAGTGAAACGTTGCACCTGTGGGGAGGAGCAGACAGGACAGATAACACTAAACTGACCAACAAGGTGTTCCATTCCATACTCACTTTAAAGCTGAGGTATCAATCTCTCTTCTCCTTCAACAGCCAGCATCCGAGGAGGACTCTGTTCTGCCTTCGATCCTAATTCATGCATTCCTGAATCCAATTCCAGAATCCCACTCCCGAATCCAGCTCCTGAATTGGGTTCCCATCTCCACGGAGTCCAGGTCTGGGTCTTCCCCAGTGTCTGACCTACAACATCAGCAGTGATGGTGACAAGATTGCCATTGTGGAGTTTAGGTTCTGTATTGCTTTTGTATGTATTTCATTATTTTTACTACTCATTAAAGCTGTTTTAGTTTTCTTTTCAATCCATATTGATTGAAAGGTATTTCTCCCTTATTCCGTTTTCTCTTCCCCTTTGGAAAGGAAGAGAGGATAATATAGAGTGTCTGTCATTTGTCTAGTGGCCAGCCCAGCCTTAACCCTCGACAGCACTCAGCTGTAATAGTTTTGTCATTCTTACTGGCTCTAGATGTCCTCTAACACTGTCTTAACTGCCGCAAGTATGTGTATCTGTCCCGGTTTGGGCTAAACTTCCTGGTCATTCTTACTGGCTCTAGATGTCCTCTAACACTGTCTTAACTGCCGCAAGTATGTGTATCTGTCCCGGTTTGGGCTAAACTTCCTGG
>NW_010414657.1:0-399 GCF_000710305.1 Buceros rhinoceros silvestris
CCTTGGGAGGCGGTCCTGAAGGGAAAAGGGGTCCAGAAAGGCTGGACAGTCCTCAAGAGGGTAATCTTCAAAGCCCAGGAGCAAGCCGTCCCAGTGAGCCATAAGACAAGCCGACTGGGTAGAAGACCAGCCTGGCTGAACAGAGAGCTCTGGCTGGAAATCAGGAAGGAAAGGAAACACATGGCCTATGGATACATCAACAGCAAAAGGAGAGCTAAGAAGGATCTCCATCTGTTCCTGGATGCAGGGGGGAATGTAATGACCCAGGATAAGAAAAAGGCTGAGGTACTCAATGCCTTCTTTGCCTCGGTCCTTAATGGTCAGACCAGCTCACTGAGTGCTCAGGCTCTGGAACTGGAAGCAGCGATGGGGAGTGGAATAAAGGCCGCATAATCCAAG
>NW_010414657.1:642-1014 GCF_000710305.1 Buceros rhinoceros silvestris
TTTTTTTTTTAGTGCGCCCCACCAAGCCACTTTCCATCATTTACCAACAGTCCTGGCTAATGGGGGATGTCCCAGTCGACTGGAGATTAGCCAATGTGACATCATCTACAAGAAGGGCCAGAAGGAGGGCACAGGGAACTACAGGTCTGTCAGTCTGACCTCAGTGCCAGGAAAGTCATGGAGCAGAACATCTTGACTGCCATAACGAGTTACGTACAAGACAGCCAGGTGATCAGGCCCAGTGTAGCATGGGTTTATGAAGGGCAGGTCCTGTTTGACCAACCTGATCTCCTTCTATGACAAGGTGACCTGTATAGTGGATGAGGGAAGAGCTATGGACATTGTCTGCCTGGACTTTAGTAAGGCCTTTGA
>NW_010414658.1:0-1741 GCF_000710305.1 Buceros rhinoceros silvestris
GGGGGGTGCGCCTGCCCCCGCCCCGCTCCTCGCTGCCGCGGCGCCTGGCGACCGCCGGGGCTGGCGAGTTCCTGGGAGACGGTTGTTAGCCTGTAAAACGGGATACGCGTTCAAAATTAAGTCATTCGGAGCGTGCCCTTGAGCTTGGTACCGGGTTTGGGGGTGTTGCTCGAAGGCTGCACAGTGAAAGGGTGGCTGGTTGTGGGGGCACTTTTCGGCTTGCGATGCACTGCAGCTCTGTTCCCGTTTTCTTCAGAGTTAAAGTGAGTGTAGGGCGTGTATCGATTGCCGACTTAAAGGGGTTGTCTTGGATGGGGAATCGTCTTCTCCGTAGATGTGTGATGGTCCGAAGAAAGTAGTTAAGCGTGAAAAGTTATGTTCTTATGGTGGTGCCCATCATCACTGTCTTTAGCTGCTGGGACAACCTGCAAAGCAGATTGTAATGCTGTAGTAATTAAATGAATATTCAAGTTCAATTTTATGCTAGTTGTTCTTTAGCAATAGACACTTCAAGTATTTTTAAAAATTTCTAAGTAGTTACTTCTTGCCATTTGAAGTTGATGCCTTTCTGTACAGTTACGGTTTTTCACTGATTAATTAAACTATAGGAGAGAGGCAAAAATAATCCTAAAGCCTAAAAAGCTTAATGGAGAGGTGGAACTGATACCGTAGTGAGTTCTAATGATGTGAACCTCACTCGTGACTAATGCATATTCTAACTAATATAGGCTTGGTGATTAAAACTTAAAAAACATGGACTTTGTAGATTTGACGGTAGCTTTTCAGAGCTTCCTGTCTCTGACTTGTAAACAGTTCTTCAAGTTTGACTGGTTGTGAATTTTTTTTATTATTTAGAGTTGCAGTCTTTAATCTTCAGGTTTTTAATGTACCTTACTCTTTGGAAACAGCAGAGAAAAGGAGCTGGTGAGGTATTCACTCAGGGTCAGTAACAACTGCAGCGCCTGTGCAGATGGGAACAGTAATGGCAGGAAGGCATTTGCAGTGTCACGGTTATGTTTGAAGCTCTCATATTAGCACCAGGTAATAAATAGGAGAGTGGACGCATTGCAGCGTGCCAGTTCTCCACGGACCACCATCACAGTGCTACTCAGACCGCAAGTAACCTGCAGCCCACATGAGTGGACTCGCTGACAGCGTGTCTGGGGAAATGACTTGTACAACCAGGCTGTGTGCTCGGGAGCAGGGGGAGCTGGTTTCCTCTCTTAAAGTATTATAGAATGTAAGTACTATTTAAGGATGATATTGCTTGAATTGGTGTAAAGAAAAAGCACATCAAAGACACTTCTGTTGGTACTTTCTGGGAAGTTTTGTAGTAATGCAAGTGGGAGGCAGTGGGAAAGTATATGGTAAAATTGAAGTTGACACCTGGAAGTACTTGTACGGCTTTTATCTTTAGCACGGTGTGGTCTTGAATATGAAAGTTTATTGAGGTGCAGCTGATGGAGTTGATGTTCTAGTTTTCTATTTGGTGTAAATCGGTAGTAATCTTTGTGTAATAAGGTAGTTGAATTTGTGTAATACCTGTCAGGTTGCTTGGTATTGTGTATTTTTAGATTAATGTTCAGATTCAGCAAAAACAATTGCTGCTGAAGTTGCCAGTATAAAGGACTTTCACACCAATTAGAAGCCATGTAGATACGCAAACATGGCTGTCTCTAATGGGATTGTTCTTAAAATTCAGTCGTATGTTAAGTATTGATGTCGATGTAGGATGGTTAGG
>NW_010414658.1:1836-4955 GCF_000710305.1 Buceros rhinoceros silvestris
GGGAAAGAGCAATGACAGTCCTCTAAAACACGTTTCCTCAGACTTTGTATATTCCTACTTTGAGTGTGCAGATGCCTTTTTTTCCTCTTTGCTACTGCTGTCCTAGCTGCATCCAGGTACTACGCTCTTGTAAAGGAGAGGAATTGTTTTCTGGAGTAGCTGCTTTAGTTCAAAAGAGGCGTTGGAGAGTGTTTCCTTTAAAAAACAAATCGTAGATTTGTTTTCGCTGGTGTGAAATTGGAAGTATCGAGAAAGCGTTAATGGCAGTATCTGTCTAAAAGTTGTGTGTATAAAACAATGACACAGCTTTACTTAAGAAGAAAGAATGTAAAAAAGCCTGAAGCAAACGTAGATACCTCCTTCCCTTTGTCCATGGGTGTCTTTCTCATGATTTTGCCTCATTGTTTTCTTACTATTCCAATGGGATCGTGAGCTGTGAGCCAGCCTGTTTACTCTTTACTGTTGCAGTCGATCCATGATGGGATGGATGCATGGGGAGAAATGAAGTCCTCAGTTATTATCCCTTGATATTCAATAGCGTCACTAACAGGAAACGACATTCGTCATTAACTGCCCAGGTCACTGCAGTTGGCTTTCTTACTCATCTGGATATACCTACCTCAAACAAGGACGGGCGAAATACACAGTTATTCTTGCATGTTTCAAGATAATCTTTAAAAATACCATTTGACAGTCTACTGTAGTATTTTCTAAGTGTAAATATAGAACGAATTACAGGTAGAGGCTGGCACACTGCTTTGAGGAGTCTGCACAAGGGAGGCTGTTAACAACTCGTGCACCTCTGTGTCTGCAGGGCATTTAAAGTTCTGTTCATTCCCATTTGAAAGAAGTAGCCTTAGGCACCCAGCTTTAGTGTTGACTGCTGCTTGTGGAGATTAAAATCTTAAATGTAAAGGACTGTGCTGTTCGTGTTCTGTAAAGTGTTAAGATAAGCAACGTAAATGACCGAGAACTCTGAAGTTTTTCTAGCATGAGGGAAGAGCCAGAAAATCCTTTATAAAGTTGTTGAGGCTTAGCAGAGCAGCTTGTAAATACGAAGCAATGGAAATGTTAAATGGAAAATTATTTGTGCTTGAATGTTACAGGTCTTTTCATTCAGTGCAGTAGTCGTAGCTTTTTTTGCAAATACTTCTGATCTGCAATTTGCCTCAATGTGATTTAAGTCCCAGAAAATATTTAAACATTCTGATATGATTTGGTGAATGATTATTTTTTGCTGTGATTTGTGTCTGGCTATATGAGAGTGTTTTTACTGATACACATTCTGTGGCTTCTTTGAAGACTTCTTTTAAGGTCCAAGTGTTCTGTAATTTGGTGATAACTTCATGTAGTGGTAGGAAGTTCTAATATTAGTTACATGCAGTTATGTTTAATTTTGTGTTGTAGTGATGACTGATAATGGTGAGATACATGTGGTGTGTGTGAACAGCTTTACTTATGATGTCTAAGTGGAGAGACTATTCATTGCCTTGATAACAAGCCTCTAAAACGTGAAACAGTTAAGTTCTTAAGTGAGTATTTCTGTCTGAATACCGTTTCATACCTTCATGACTTGCCAGCTGACTTGACCTGCATGGGCAGTGAGGGCTGAGGGTGCGTACCCAGCTCCTGCCACCCCTTAGTCCTGCTGGCCACGGAGTAGCGATGCTGCCTCTGCTCGTGGAAGCAGCAAGAGATGATCCAGTGAGTGACCAGCTCAGTCCGCGTCTGTGTGTGTGCACGCCAACTCCTCATGTTGCCCAAAACCTGTATCCTGTAGCTGTGATCTCTTCAAGTGTATCTATCTGTTGTCTTATGGGATGGGCAGAGAGGACTGGCAGGAGTGGAGGAGCCAAAAGAGAGCGGGCTCCCCTTGTATCTGCATCACACATCTATGTGTCGAGACAAAGGGTGACTGGTGCACGAACGGTGATGATGACCCTCAGAGGTTTTCGTATCTCTTCCTCATTAGTCTTTCTGCTTGGCCAGCAAGGACACAGATCTGGAAGAAAGTCAGGAGCTGAATCACAGCCTTTCAGAAAGCAGCAACTGTCTTTGCAAGCCACCTTAACTCTTCTATTTGGGCTTGATCTGATACTTTCTCTTTTATATGGTGGACATTGGGGATAGGTATATACAATTACACCATTTGTAGTAGTGATGATATACTGTCTCCTACTGTTAGCAATTCTCCTCCCAAGATCCCAATCACGAAAGTAATAGCTTTGATTTCTGTGTGCTTGGAATAGGACCAAAAATCCAATGTTTCCTTGTCTTAGATCTAAATGAACTGAAGAAGCATACACTCGGCTTTGTGATCGTAAGTTACCTGTCTCTCATTGCAGCAGCGTAGAGTCAAGACTGATTCACGGTTTTGGACTTTTAACAAAGGCACCCGCTAAATGCATGCTTATTGTGGTTCTTCCATGTGCTCTCTTCCTGCCTTTGAGTTACTTCTAGAGCCTATATGTCAAAGTTTTTTGCACATACTAAAACCTTTAACAGAATTTTGGTGCTCTACCATTTGTTGTAGCAGGGAGTCAGTGTTTCTGCTCCCCAGGGAAGGTGCTGTCTAGATATCTTATGTCCAAACTAATCCTAAAGTGCTTTTTCTTTTCCAGGTTTGTTAGAATAGTGCTATGTACAGCTGAGGTATGAACAGTGTTTTGGATTGTTGTTTTTTTTTTATTTTAAATAATGGTATTATTTTCTGTGCAGCTCCCTGTTTGTATGTTGCTGTCTAAACCCAAACAAGACATTCCATTAAAGGTAGGAGTCCTGGTTAAATAATTTGATTGTATGCCTTCAGCTTCACAAATCAGGTCATATTCTGTTTAAGACACCAAGGGAATTCAGTCTTTTCATGAAAGGGATGAACATTGATGGAAAACTAAGTCTGTTGTCTTCTCAAGGTAACACGATACCGCTTTTAGCATAGGGCAAAGATGAGGTTGAGCCTTTCATCATCCCTAGCATACACGACTTCAGGGAGCATCTTCAGTTTATAAAACCTACGGGAGGGTAGCACCATTTTAATGAGGTGCGTACCTAGAATGAAGCATGTACCGTTATTTATGTACTGTGTGGAATCTGTCTGAGATTAGCGCAGGAAGCTTCAG
>NW_010414658.1:5058-19250 GCF_000710305.1 Buceros rhinoceros silvestris
AAAGAGTGCAATTCTTGGGGCACTTCTAAAAGCCCATTTAAAAAGCACCATATGTAAAAGCTTGTGCTCGTACATGGAGGAATGTGACAGGGTATCAGAGCTGCTAAATTTGGTGCAACTCTTTATTGTCACTATCATCTGTCAGGGGCTCAGAGATTAAAAGAGCTGTAGCATGTTCAATGGCAGTTCTCATACCAAGTCTCTTATATGTGTACCCTGCACGGAAGTGTTGCAAAGAGGCAGACAGTGTTTTCTTCTGGAAAGGTTAGAAGGTGTGTACTGTTTTTAATCGCAAAATAAACAGTGTTACAGTTAGCTGGAAAACTTTGTATGCTGTGTGTAATTTTTTTTTTTTTTCAGCTTGTTGTAGGAAAATGCTACCTAGGTCCTTGTCTGAATATTCTGCACCATATTGATGGTGTGAGCACTGAGTGGAGGAGGGAGGGAAGATCATCTCCAGAAAGGTGATCTCCAGGAGTAGCGGAAAGGGAGATGTTGTGCCTCTGTCCTGGGCTGGTGCTGCACACAACCAGTGACAGCTGTGCAGCAGTGCTGAGAAAGAGGCGGAGGAAGTTGCCACATAGTCTCATTCACCGGTGGGGTTTTTTTGTTTGTTGGGTTTTTTTTTTTTAATAGCTGGAAAGTTGTCCTGTGAAGTGGGACAGAGATACGGATTTGTTGTATCTTCATCTTCATGGATTTTTGAAGAGGGCAGCAAATACTACAGCCGAGTATTTGCAGATGTCTAATCCTTTGAGTACTTAGGAGTTGTATTGTCTTTTCTGACCTGCCAACACTTTGTTAGCTGCAGAAATGTTTAGCAGCGCTGAATGGTATTTAGGAATGTTTGTCCAAATAGATGGACAAATATTTTTGACGGGATTTACATGGAGGATGAATTCTCTCCATTCCGTAAGGGGATTAAAGATGAATTTTCTTTTCTAGTTAGAGAAATAGGAAGTTGGGGAAACAGCACAGCTATTAGAGCAGGTGAACCCAGTGCAGGGGCGTGGGTGTGCCCAGATACTGTAAACAGCTCACTGGGGTTTTCTCCCTTCAGAAATATCCTCTGGAAAGGGGAGCTATCAGGTAATTGCTTAAGGGTTTGTTTAGTTCTGTTTTGTTTGGTTTTGTGCCCTGATTAGACACCAGTATGTAGGACCAATCCTGTAAGCCAGAGTACACTGCGGTGTGTTGCAGCAGCAGATAAATGTGGTGAGGCAAGTTCTGTCTTCGGTGATATACAGTGGCAGGGATTCCCAGACAGCATTACGTGTGGTTTCTCAAGTGGGAGGAGTGAAACAGGTATTTTAAGCACTAAAAGAGAGTGGTAGCGGAGGATAGCAGCTGCTAACATTGAGTACAAACAGGGAGAGGCAAGTGTGTTGCTCTGAAACAAGCTAACTCCACCTGGGGTGCTGGCAGCAGGCTGATCCTATGCAAAAATGTCCCCAGACTGTTCTCTGTGCCTTCAGTGAAAAAAATAAATAAATTGTGTACTCTGATTTTCAAGGATTTCTGCATCACACTAAAGGTGTTTGCATTTCTTTACATACTCTGTTGGATGAATAAAATATCTGGACCACAGGGGTGGATTTGCTCTCTACATGCTCTACAGAACTCCTGTGAGATCGTATATGAACTGAGCTTCTACAGTTCTTTTCAAGTGTGGAGGCAATGTAGATGGGAGGAAGCTGACGTTGCACAGGAGGTTGTAAAATCCCTTTTCTACCATCCCTCCTCTGCTTGTTTTTCTCCCCCTTGTCCACTTATGTGCACATACTCTGTCTGACTGCTGCTTTTAAACTGTGTGGTATTACTTGTTGTCTGCCAAAGATGAGCGTGGAAAAGCTCGGTAGGGATCTTTAGCATCTGGGCATCTCTTACTGTGTTTGCAACAGCCAATTCTTTTCTCCCTTACCTGCTGTATTTACACTGTGCTAAAAGTATGCTCAGTGCCTCACAGAACAAATAGTTGGAGAGCTCTCGTCTGTCAAGGGAGGCTGAGCTGAAGGCAGAGAAGATGTATCTGGGTGTAGGGAGAATTTCATGCAGGTATGTAGCTCTTAGCTAGTGATAATCATACAAAATTGTTGGGGACTGGGGGGTAGCTGTGCCTAATTTAATTAGTTTGCTTTATGAAAGACATTTGAGTTAGGCGTTTGAACAAAGCCAGGTTGAATAATGATGATGAATGTTTTCAGGAAGGGTATGTTGGGTTTGAAGGGGGAAGTAGAGAACAGCACAGAGGTTTCAGTGAGCTGAATTCACCAAAATGTTTTAAGAATTTGTCAAATTCTTGTGCTACTGTAAATATGTGCTAGTAAACTACTCAACCTGACAGTTTTGCTCAAGATAGAAATGTAAGTGCTGGAGCTGTATTTTTGATTTATTTAAATATAATATTAAAATACCCTTTCATGTGGGAAGACTGGCATTTTAAGAATATTTAAAGCTGTTAATGGTCAGTCAGCCGCTTTGCTGAACTGCTGACTTCACACATACCATTTCCTTTTTCAGGTTTTTACAACCCCACATCTTCTGACTTGTAAAGCAGGATGGGGAGAGAGGGAAAGAAAGAGAAGAGCTATTTTTATTTTCTGCTGGTAGCCACAGAGCAGCTCTACACTTAAATTTTTAAAATTACTGTAAAACTAGTAAAAGTTGAATCTACATGACTTAAATTGTTCCTGTTTGTTGATACAAGCTGTGCTCTTTAATTTGGAGACCTCTTCTGCTGTTCTCATTCGGAAGTGTTTATTTCTTGGTTTAGGAATTTTTGGGACAAATATTTGGTCTAAACCTTGTTAGTGTTGCTTTTTAAAATACACAATGCCTTGCCCTGTACCAAATAATACATAGTGTGGTTTGAAAGTTTAGAGGGTTTTTTGTAGTCTTGAAATGTATGACTTACTGTAATTACAGTTGCTCTTATTCTAAAGCAGATCATAAACTTACCTGGAGAGAGGGCAGAACGTTTACAGGCAGTATTTTACTGCTGACAGCTTTAAAGTTTGTTTATGCTAATCACTTCATAAATAGTGAGCAGTACACTGTTGGTGACTGAGGAATTTTGCAAGTGCAGAACATTTTTTCTTGATGCTAAGGCAAATGACATTACAAAATGATATTTGGAAAGCCCTAAGTACCCATTCTTTTCCTTTAACAACTTAAATATTCAGACTTTGTAATAATACATATCACTAGCTAATATTTGCTCTTCGAAAGCCTGTAAATTTGACAAAAGCCTATCTCTCCTAGCTTTTATTTTGTCAGCTAGAAGAGAAGGTTATCAGATATATCAACTCATTAGAAGTTTTGCTGTATGTAAACATGGAAGTTTAATTTCCTTTTTCAAAATAACTTTTTTTTTTAATGGAGACTGTGAACTAAAAGGGATTCCAACTTGGACTTGGGTCAGATTTCTTGTTTAACACCACCTGCTTACACATTTGTGTGCATAAATGAAAGAAATTATCTAATTTTTCTATAATGATGCCACAGTATGCTCTAAAAGGTGTAAACTGATTGTCACTATTACAGAAATAGGGAAGTATATGCTGTTGTGTCTTGAAGTACAATAAATGGCTCTACACACCGGGTAGCTTGCTGGAAAGTAAATTTTCAAGTATTGGAAATTCGGAGTTATTGCATGTTACAGAAATACTCCTTTTAAGTTTTACTCTCTTTATTTACCTCCTTTTAGCCCCTTAAACACTTGTGAAAATGATATGAAGTAGGGTTTTTTAAGAGATAACGGATGAATAGACAATGAGGTTTAAAAAATTTCTGGATTCATGAAGGATAACTTCGAGGGAATGCAGTTAAGTCCCAGTTGTTTGGGAAGTGAAAGGTGCCTGTAGGTGCACATTTCCCACGTGTAGAAGCTCAGTGGGAGCCACAGCTGCTGGACTCCATTCATGGGGAAGGCTGTACAGTTTTTTTTCTTGAGGGACTTCCTGCAATATTGGCTGTAACAAACAGCAAGAAGGAGGCGAGGAGCTGTAACAGCGATGACAGCGTGGTGATACTGGCCAGCGATTGCAGCGGGTTTCTCTTACGTTTCCAAAGCTAATAGCAGCCCATGAATGCTGGTGGTGAAAGCAAATATAGGACCTATACGTACAAAATTTGGGGGGGATATATTTTTTGCTTGCATTGTGCCTATTCCCTGTCTATAACTGGTTTTGCTGTTCAAACTACATGCTTTCTCCCCCCTCAGATATGAAAGTTTAATCTGGAAACATTTGTAGAAGAAAAAGAATGAAGAAAGAGAGGGACAATAGAGTTCCTCGTTTATACTGAGCCTGAAAAATATCTGCCTGAATTTCAAGCTAAAATTAAGAACTTAATTGATGCTTCAAAGTGGATGTTTTGTTAGAATTCCTCTTTTACATTGTGTATCTGTATAAAAGAATAGCCTCATCCTAATCCAGCAGAGACCGGCCATTGATGACTGTCCCTTCCATCCCTGAGAACAGCAATGATGAGGTTTGGGTTACTGCATTTATACCAGTGGTAGGGTCAAAAAGCTAACTGGCTCTAAAATCGCTGTCTCTGACTTAACTCTTGAGAAGAAGATGCAGTCGCTAACAGAAAAACAGGTGGGGTCTAAACCCACAGTCTACTGGTTGCCTAGGCTTCTTCTAAATGTTATATTTATCTCCATAGTTCTGTGCTATGTATTTTTATGAGTGGGCATGCTGTCAAGATATATTTGCACTGGGAAGCCCTAAATATGCATGATTTTTTTTCAGGACAGTAGATTTACTCCAATGCCTAGCTTACAGTGAGAAGGATAATGGAAATGCATAGCAGGTAAAACAGGGAATGATTTCGACACCTTCTGTAGAATACCAGTTTCTTTGAAATGCAGCAATGCATGTCCTTTGAGTAATTATTTCAAAATGAGAGGAGCAAAATTAGGCAAAAAAAATGTTTTCTGACACCGACTATTATATAGTAGCAATGCAGAGAGGGTGAAGGCTTAGGCTTGTCTACTAATGTACTGCTTTCTGACAAAGGGCTCGCGCAGTGGGAGGCGGCTGGTAGAAGTGATCTGGGGATTAACAATAAAAACTTCAGCAAGGAATTAAAGGCAGATGAGTGCTCTCTATCTGATTTTTTAAAAAGTAACTGATGTCAGAAATGCTAATCAGAGAGAGAATATAACTCAGTTTGCAGGATGAATTGAAATGTAAATGATGTCAAACATACACTTCATGAGTGTGGAGATCCTCCATGTTTCTTTAAATTGAAGTTATTTTGATGATGAATCCAATGTGATCTTATGTTCATTTCAATTTCCTTAATTTGCGGTAAGCAGTTTCTCAGTGGCGTCCGATGTGGATTCTGTACTGCCATTCCTTAAATTAGTGGCTTTTGGCCATTTTCTGTCCATGACTGACAATCGCTATGCTTAGCTTGGTCTTTGTAACTTTGGTTTTCATTCTGCTGCTTTGTGCACCCTAACGCCATTATGCTTCAGCCTCGCCATTGCATTTCTCTGCTCAGATATTCCTGACCTTGTTTCGTTTCATTTTTTCCCTTTATTTCTAGAAGCTGATAGATTAATTTCATATGCTCAACTTTCTGTATCACTCAGCTTGCTTGCTGAGGTGCTCGTACAGGAGTGCCTTGAACTCTGTCCTTTCTGTGTAATTTTGCCAAAACGTCCCTGGAGGTTCCTCCCCTGTATTTGCTAGCGGTTTTCCTCTCCTCTGAGGTGGGTGTGCTGTGGGTTGAGCCAGGCTGGTGGTGGTGGGTGCAGCGTAAGAGGACTCAGTCTTGGTTAGCAAAGGACATAACTGTCTTGCTTACAGTTTGATGCTTAATAACGCGAGGCGGTGGAAGGCTGTTCCTACGTCTGTCCCTGCAAGAGCAGTCACGCTTGGTTTCAGACTGACGCTGCTCTGTTTTGGAATTAACTGGGTTTCGTTTTGCTGTAATTCAGTAGCACATAGGTAGAGCTTCAGAAATACTGTTCTTGAATGTGTTCTGTGACAAAAACAACACTATCTACAGGCTAATTTATTAGTGGCTCTAAATTGAATACTTAGGTGTAACTGTATTTAAAGTAGCATCCTTCAAAACAGTAGCGTTTTGTATTCCTGCACTTGGGTTTGCCTCATTTTGAACAGCGCTTTCAGAACTTTCAGTTGTCTTATATTTTTAACAGGCTGGTGGGCGTGCTGTAAAATAGCCTATCTGGTACAACACAAGCTAATGAAAAGCTGGAATCCTTTTTATGTTCTGACAGACACTCCGGTTGTGCTAAACTTGATGACTATCACTGCAGGCTTGGAATCTTTATTACTGCACCAAGTGCAATCTGGTACTTGGAACAAAAAGATAAAAACCATGCACTGTTTTAAAGTAATCTGTAAAAACAGTTACTCTGACTCTGCATCACCTTTCACGATTTATTACTTGCAGTGGAAAAGCTTTGAATTTTTGGGGGAGTCTACAAAGGTATCAACTATTTCACATTTATTTGGTGGCTTAAAAGGATTTCTGTTCTTAATCCTGATGAACACTTATGCTATGAATGCCATTGTGTGGCAAAAGCTACTTATTTTATGGTAGTATTCAGTTTTATTTATAACTGCTTTCAAGTCTGAATCTTGAGAGTTCTTGTAATAACTGTCCAGCACCTTCACACACAGCACATACACACACTAAATGAATTCTTCAGTTATTGGCATTTTTTAAAACCATATTTAGTTAGTTTTAGCCATGGGACTTGCACTTTACAAAGTTTTCGTCATGCAATCCATCACCATAGTGTGCAAGTTCCTCAAAGCTTCACTGAAATGTCACGGTTTTAGGAAAATAGTCATTTCTATATTGTCTCTCTTGTTCCGTGCTATATGTATGTGTAATTTTTTTTAGCATGCAAGTATAAGATTCAAGAAATTCCAAGTAGATAACTTGCTTTTCAACTATTATTCCTGTTATGTAACACTAGAAAGGCGTAGCTTCTGAAAAGGTTACCTTTGGCAAAATTAATCTTGGAAAATATGTACATATTTAAATTTTTTAAAAAATCTCAAACTTTTGATGGTGTCAACCTAAATTCATGGGAGTTCCTTGAAAGGAAATATTGAGATAATTCGGAAATTTAAATGTATTTTTACACATTATTACTTGAAAAGGTAATGGATAATAAACTTCCTGCCTTTCTTGCTTTGAGGCTAAAAAGCTTCAAATGAGTTTGACTTGAATTGAACACAGTCGAAGTTAAAAAATCTAGATGCTGGAGAAGAAAATCACAGTGCAAACACAGAGAGAAAAAATGAAGTTTGATTTTGCTGTTTTACAGGAATTTAACTAGTCTGGCCCTTCTGGTTACTCTAACAGGTTCACTGTGCACAGTTACGAGTTGGGGTGTGCAGGGGTATCTGAGCGTTGGCGCCTTTGTGTAGATTTCTTACATCGGTGTTTTCTTCCCCCTTCCACTATAGCTCTGCAAGATAGCGTGTTTTACCCAAAAGTGTTTAAATTAATGATTATTTAACTCTCTGCAAGTGAGACAGGGCAAGTGGGTTATGCATAGCAGTCTTTCTTCCATTTTTGAGTAATGTTTATTAGAGGGAAAAGGGAATAAAACATGTTTTACATCTTTGTATAAGAAATCTACAGAAAATGCAAATAATTTTACAACGAACTGCCTAAAACAATGAAATAAAAGGCTCTGTACCCTTACTACTTTGATATATCTGTTGTATACACAGTTTTTCTCCATGTAGTTTGATAAACATTTGCAACTTAAAACCAGCTAGATAATTATACACAAAAAAATTCCGCCTTTCAAAAAAAAAAAAAAGAAAAAAAACCCCAAACCCCAACAACAACCTCCCCCCTAACTTGTTGTATTACTACTCTACAGGAAACTGTTGTGCTGAAAGGAAGAATTAACTGGTCTTTCAACTCCAGCCTTTTTATTGTGAGAGGGGAGATCACAGAAGTGTTACCATGGGGAGAACAGCAGCTAAAGGTAAGGCCTGGTAGCTTTTATCCAAGAGGAAAGAAAAAGGGAACTCGCTAAATTCTTTATTTGAAGGCGGTGCGATATTACTTGACAATTGGTGTACTGTTCGATATGACAGTTTATGGTATGCACTGAATACAGGTTAGCTCAAACTTCACGTTGGTTTAGAGTAAGTACGCTGAATTTGGCTTATCCAGGAGTTCTGCAAGTTCAACCAAAGCAGTTTTGTTCTGTGACAGCCCTGAAGCCATTATACTGCTCTAAAATTGGAGAATGTGTCTAGGTGTGATATTAAATAGAATACAGTGTTTTATTCTGTAACTGCGTATAATTTAGCAGGACGATAACTAAGTAATACAAGGAGTTGAATTTTATCGGCGCAAATGGCATTAGCAGCTGTCTCTTGAAGATAAAATGAACATTTTTAAAGACATTAATCCACAAATGCACAGTGTACTCCAAAGGTGTGATTTCTGCTGTGTCAATCTGCGAAAGTTGTGAGTTAAGTGCTAAAATAGTGAGACTTTCGAAGAAACAAGGGTATTTGTGTTGGTGAAACAAAAAGACTGAGAAAAGAGAAAGACTCACTGAAACCAGGTTGCTGCTGCTTTTCAAAGCTTTCTGATGGGTAGTCCTCCCCCATAAAAGGCTGCTAACTGTTTTGTTTTGTACTTTCCTTGAGCTTTCCACCTTCAGTCCAAGCTGCTTTATGTGCTTGTGCACTCCCTTGGTAAATAATTGTCTTTTGCTATAATAGATTTTCTGTAATGGCAAGAGTCATCTGTTTAATTGTTGCTCGGAGAGTTTATGGAGGAAGTCTGTACCCTTGTCTTGTAGGTTTTTTGCATGGCTGTTGTCTAAATACACTAAAAGAGACATCTTGTTCTGGGCAGATAAGATAAGAATTCCACTAGGCAAGCACAGAAAGAAGGGAAAAGAGTAATTTAGTATTCACTCTGTCTTTATATCCTCAGCTGTGTGCACTGAGGCGTGGTGAAAAGTAGCTAAAAGGTGTTCACAACACTGTGTGGTAGGGAGTGAAAAAGGCCCCTTCCTGAGCAATGGTAAGTCTGGAGCTTGTCTTAGTAAGCTTCACCCGAAGGCTAGTAACTACATAGCATGGGAAGAGCAACTGTTTCTGTCACACAAAGGTATTTCTCATCCGTCAGGAAGAGACAAGGGTTTCTTTGAGAAAATTGGTTTCCTGCCGTGTTTTGAGCGCCTGTTGGAGTTGAAGACTTTAAGGTGGCTAAGGAATAGCTGCAGATTTCTCGAAAGCGTGGCTGAACTGCTTTTTCCCCACATTGGGCAGTGAACAAATAGCAAGTCTTAGAAGATTAGCCCGTATACGCCGTCTCATGTAGCACACTATTCTGTGGTAAAAACCAGTATTGTCAAAACACATGATGCTTGCCAGCACTCAGACAAAGCAATCATCTTGTTTCTTGAAAGGTTAACTCTTCCCAGAAAGACGTTTTGTGGATTTTTAAAGCATCTCAGACAAGAAGCTGGAGTTCAACATGGGAATTTATAAGAGGAACTATACATTGGTCACCAGGATTATCTTTACCAGACCTTATATTCTAAAGGTGCCTTTTCTGATTGTTTTTTTGTGGGGTTTTTTTTGGCATTCATAAGTCAGTCAAGATAGCTTTGTCTTATTTTTCTTCCTTGTCTCTAATTTCTTGCATGATAGATGTGCTTGCTCTTGCCTGTCTTCTGTTGAGTAATCTTATCAGCAGAGGAATTCTGTGGTTACAGACAGGGTGGAATAAGTGTAAACACATGGAATTCTGAATTGGTAAGCAGAAAGCACTATGTTAAATAATCTTACTCTAATCTTGTTTTGTACCTACAGCTTTAGTTTATGAAGTCCACTATAGAAAAAGTTAGTTGGCGAACGATAGACTATGCTGCTTTTGTAATGTTAGTATATGCTATGTTCTAATCTTGCTTCCTAGAAGAAAACAGTCTTTCATGGGGTTTTGAAAATAAGTATTTAGCCTGTATGTATTGTAGCATAAACGTGTATATATATTGACACAACAAATATAAAATCTCTATATATTTATATGTATTGCTACATTTAGAAAAATTTCTTTGAAAATGGTATCCCATTCTTCGTTCTTTTTTTTTTTTTTTTTTTGAAGAGAGCTGAGTAGCATGTGATTAAATCCACAATAATGGCGTTTCATTTTTGTTCCTGTTTTGACAAAATTATCTAAACCATACTGTGTTTTACATTGGAAATTAGTCTGAAACTTGCCTCTTTAAAAACGGACTTTATGAATAAAGGAAGATAGATAGTGAATTCAACTGACCTATCTTTGTCACCATGAGCTTCAAGACTCTAGAGCTAACAGGTCTCTTCTGTCCCTAATACATGAATAAAACTCCCTTTTCAAGTTCACTTTTCAGGTCTCAAGGAATTAGTCATTGAAAGTAGCTAAGTTAAGGAGATGAAAAATAAAATACTCTTTGTACCTTCTTTCATATCGTCGTTTTTGAGGTTTGAATTCAAAGTTTGTCTTCCAAGTTTGACCAGGCCGAGGGTCATAAGCTGAGGCAGTCATCTTCCTCAGCCCAGTGATTTAATATAATACCCTTCCATGTCTTAATTTTATTTTCACTGATTTTTTGAAACTAAGTTTACTAGAATTTAGGATATAGAATTTTCAAATGTAGATTGTCACGTGTTTTTTTTAAAAAAAGCAAAATCCCACATATATTTCGTTCCTATTAAATTGGATTTTAATAAAATCTTATTTTCTTTAATGTTGCTTTTGAAAAGAATTCATAAATTCTTATCTCCCCTATCTACTGACATTGAAAGAGGCACACCACACCAAAGCATCTTAGCAGCTGCGAAGTACAGACTGGGGCAAGTTTTACAGGACGGTAGTAGATATAAGGTATCTCATTGAAATTAGTAATTCTTGCTGCTGGTACCTTTCCATCCACTTAGACAACCTCTCCAGCTTTGTAATGGTTTTCCCAGCATTGAAGGTTGGAATGCATAAAAGCAAGGGGAGCCTTTGAAAACAATCTTGGTTTTATTCAGATTCATTTTTGATGCTTCTGCATCTGCCGGGTGAGTTTTACTTGAGTGTTTTAAAGAGTAAATTTCTGGCCATCAAAAACAGGATAGTGATGGTGCTTTGGTTTTATTATGAACGAAGATGCCTCCACCTCAAATGAAGTAGATGTTTAAACTGCTATTGAGGAATCCATTTCTTCTCATTAATGTAATTTTTTCTTCTTCTAGTGGTTTTCTAATGGCTGATTTTAAGAAAAATGTGCTGCCAAGAGTGTTCATTTCAGCATTCCTATTTGGTGTGATATTTTTGAGATAGGCACTAAACCTAACTGGTACAGATAATAAATAATTCAGGTGGTGGCTGTCAGCAAGAACTTGTCTGGTGTCCAGGCTGCATTTTCTTCCACATTCTTTCACCTGTTCTTGATGTTTCTTGTGATGAAAGATTGTCATCTTCTTTGAAATCTGGCACTGTTGGGCAGCTACTCTTTCATGACTCTGTCCTTTCAAATGCTTGGGGGAAGCAGCTGTTAGTCTCTTCTTTAGTAAGTCTCTTACGTGGGACTTAGTTGGATTTCCTCTTCGGAAGTGAGTGGATAGGAAGTTATCTATTCTGTAAGCTGTCATCCTGACTGTGACAGTCTGTGACAGTCTCCTGGCTGTTTTGGGGAAAGCCTGACTAACTGAGTTTGTAGAACACGGCAAAAGGCTCTGCTGGTGATCGCCACCTCCCAGTAGAAAACTGGATGGGTTCACTTCAGTCTCGAAGAGGCTGAATGGAATGCGTTTTGATCTGTAGGGAGAAAGTAAGTGTTAACCTTGTGTCTTGTCACTGTTAATGAACTAGTTTTGACACTATCCTTTCTCAGTTTCCCACTGGTGATTTTTGTCAGGAAGCAGAGTGCCTGTGTGGGTTAAAGCTCTACCTCTGAGGAAGTACTGGTACTCTGTGGGCACCACCTGGAAGCATTTCCACCAACAGGTACATCTGAAGTTGACTTCCATAAAGATTTTTCTTTGGGAACTTATCAAGTAGAAAATGTTTTAAAGCTGACTTTTTCCAAAAGAAAGAGCATGTACGTCAAGAAAGAAGACTGAAGTCAAGGAGTAAGCATGGCATTTTCATTCCTTTTCTAAGGATCTGCACTAACTCCCCGTGTCTGCATTAGGAGAAACTGGTGATATTTTTGTAGCGTATTTTGAGCAAGTATGTAGCTGTAGTTATATTTTCTAGGTCTGTGGAGTCTAGGTTGTTCTTGGAAGGTATCTTGGACCTGAGTACATTAATAGGCTTTAATGGCCCTGACCAGCCTCACCTGGGGCCTCTCCCTGTGCTGCCCAGGGCCCCACATCAGCTCCTGCCCCAGTGATGCCAGAATAGAACCGGCCTCCAGCTCCCCACGGCCCCACCCATCTGTGGGCCCTGCTGAGCTGGGCTCACCTGTGGGCCCGTGTCCTGTCCCAGCCTAGACCTGTCTCTAGGGAGGGTGCTCAGTGCTGGGGGTCCCCAGTGCCTCCCCGCGAGCAGCTGCTGGCCAGGGCAGTGGGGTGGCCCTGGCTGGTGAGGCCCCTTCCAGCTGTCCTGAGGAGCCCTGGCCCAAGGGAACACCACATGCTACCCAGCACAGAGCCAGGTGGGCGGCTTATCCCATCCTCACTGACTGATGGGGAGGATTCGGGGATTGATGACCCAAGACTGTCATGACTGAGCTCTCCCTGCACGTGGATATTCCTCAATAAATAATGAAGGAAGTGGGGTGGAAATGATGACTATCACACATTGCTTGTCGGTATGCTCTGTTGCAAGAAAAGCTTTACTTACAGAACAGAGACACTGTTAGAGCTTAATCTTTGCTGCAGAACGACTCACTGTATTGTAAGTGTTTCTGATCACCAGGTGTATCTTATTCTAGGTTAGGAGTGTTTTTAATTTCAATAGCTAAAGGCTTAAGTGCAAGTGAGTACAGGACTCGGCTTTTGAATCTGAAAATGTACTTGCATTTTGGTTGCCATGTCGTGTTCGAACTAATGTCCATGAGTGTTAGCAACATATTTTAAAGGCTGAAAGGAGCAAGTGGAAGTGGCTCCCTCAGTCTTCTCCATGCTAGCTTCCCAGTCCCTTCTTGTGTCTCATACATGCTGAAATATGGCAAAAATGGAATATGAGAGACTCCTTCCTGTATGTGTGTGGAGATGAATGGTAGAGAAGGTAATTTCTTCTGAATGATTTTTTTAAACAACTGATGTGTGCACTGAGCTGCTTGCATGAGAGTATTCAAGGATTTAAATATAGACTGGAATCTTTACCTCAGAAATACGCTTTTAGGGTGGGGTTTTTTTTTTCTTATTTCTCAGTTCATAGTGGTCTGGACAAGATTTGAAAAGATATCCAGTGACCCTGAGGATCTCATGTTGTGTGTAGGTTGAGTAAAGCTGTTAAAAATTAGGACAGGGTTACTCTTTGTGGAGCCAATACTACATTTCCTGCAACTGGATTTTTTTTTTTTTTGGATAATGGTATATAAATTAGTCAAAAGCTCTGCTTTTTCGTGCTGTGCTTAATATAGTTTGAAAGAAAAATAGTGCAGTGATTAAATTTATAGTACAAATACCTTTTTGATTATGCACTGAAATTAATAAAAGAAAAATATTTGGAACAAGACATTCTGTACTGTTTGAAAGCATTCTGTGTTTTGCTGGGCATCGTTCTGATGTGAATATTACATTTATTATGTAATGGAATCTTGTCTTTTAGATTCAAAGAATATTAAAAAAGAGAAAGATGGAAAGAATCAGCAGGCAAACAACCCGTCTTTAAAAAGTGGTAGGTATTGCAGCTGTCAGGTTATTA
Organism: Buceros rhinoceros silvestris; assembly: GCF_000710305.1. Classification (NCBI taxonomy): domain Eukaryota; kingdom Metazoa; phylum Chordata; class Aves; order Bucerotiformes; family Bucerotidae; genus Buceros; species Buceros rhinoceros. The sequence continues at coordinate 18,937 of NW_010414658.1, forward strand.
GTTAAGGTACCCTGAGCAAAAAGATGTGTTTGAACTATCTCCTGAGGCTTTTGGTGGGTGGTTGACATACTATTGCTTTTGTCTAACTCTGTTAGGAAAGCGTGTTTTGGTATAGAAAATGATGGCCGAAATTGCTTGACTTGAACCTGATAGTTTTACTAGCTGAGACGACTACTCTTTATAATCAAAGATGCTGTGTAAACATTAATTTTTTTAGATCGTTACTGGTTTGTCTGTTCTTCTCATCATGTATGTTCTTCTCATCATTTCCCGGTTTCATGCCTTTTCTGCCACAGCTGTTTTCTCTTTCACTC
>NW_010414658.1:19300-40632 GCF_000710305.1 Buceros rhinoceros silvestris
CCACAGCTGTTGTCTCTTGCCCTAATGTGTTTGCTGGTGCCAAAGAAAGGATTTTCTGTTTAATAGTCTTGTGTTTTTAGGATTTCTGACTGGGTTAAGTTGCCCAGGTTCTAATTTTACTTTAAATAAATTCTGTTTTCAAGCAAATTGTGTTTTTACAATAAACTGAAGAAACTACACGCTTGCCAGAAGTGATCCAGCTTCTTATCAAACTTAGGCAGCCTCTACTATCCTCAGCAGGTGCCATAGGGCAGCATATACCTTGGATTGCTGTCAGTTTATCTTTTGTGGCTGCAGTGAGAGGGCAGCAGCATTCTTATGTACCCTTTGTATGTTCATGTTGGTGGCTTGAATGTGGAGCAGTAAGAAATGTCATGAGTACAGCTGGCTGAAGTAGAAAATCTCTTCAGGAGTTGTTTAGTTAATTCTTGATAAAATGTCACTGGGTTACTTAAATTCTCACTCTGCATATATTTCTATCCCTCTGACTCCTAGTAGATGGCCTGGTTCAGAGCTTTTCTTGGGTACCAGCAGAGGAGTTCCTTTCAAGTAGTGTAGTCACTGAACAAATCCACTGAGATGCTAACACGTTGGCTGGGTAGTTGAGGTGACTGTGCAAAGTTGATTTTGCATAAAATATACAATACCATGTTACCACTAGCCATAGAACAGCTTTTGGCTCTTAGGTTTGCCAGACATAATTCTTCCATTTCTTGAGATCCTAGTAGTCATCTTTGTTATTCTTCCCTGTTACTTTGAGACAGGAAAGGAAGTGTGTGTGTGTCTTGTTTCCCCTCTTTTGCATCAAAAGGGGAGCTCCAGTCAAACTGGACTCAGCATGCCTGTGTTTTAAAATAATGCTGTCTGACATGACAGGTGGAGCCCCGTAAGATGCCTCTTCCGCAGCAAAGTGCTTGTCATATGTGGATAAGATAACCATATTTCATAAGTCACTGGAAAATGTCCCTGCCTCCTCCTGCAGTAGAGAGGAAGGTGTTGAAAAAGCTTTCTGGAGAAGCAGTGCTAAGCAAGCGAGCCTTACTCTGTCATCTGTGTTCTTCCCCTTGGGACTATGCTGTTGAGTATCTGGGCACTGGAATTTACTCAGGAAATACAGACTCAGCTCTGTCAAACAAGATTGTGCAAGATCTCTGATTTTCTATTGAAGAGATGATAATTTTTATCCTGTACTATTGCTGGTTGGTGGCAAGGAGGAAGAGTAAGCCCCTTGATGCTGGATGAAGAAAGGTGCCTCGCAATGCTTTGGGCTAGCATCCGGGAAATCTCCAGAGTTTCAGAGGGGATTGTGATAGGAAAAGTTAAAGAGGAGGGGAGCAATAGAGACGTGAGAAGAATAGGACGAAAATAGACTGAAGTAGGTAGATAGAGTCAGGAGGAGGAGGAAAACTCTTAACTGAATGACCACAACATATAGAAGAAGATACAAGGTATAAAGCAGGGTATGAAATACCTTATACTTAAATTCTACATTTGCAAGAGTATGTGAACCAAAATTAAAAGGAAACCTAATTTTTAACAGAGATTATGGGATAAAGATTAGAAAGGTACATTTCTGTGTCAAAAGTCTTGGGTGCGTGCCAGAGGAACCTAGGGATGAGTTGAGGAGACATGAAGTTCACAGTCTGCTTAAACAGAGTTTAGGCTATGGTGATACTGTGTTAACCTAAATAAACCAGGGCCTTAAATCCTACCAGTCTAAAAGTGACATTTAACTCATAGTTTAAATCTTGAACTTAATTTTTTTATAACTTTTGCTTAAACTAAACTGAAGCATTATGTACAGTAGAAGATGACAGGGAGCACTTTAGCAAACCGGGCACTCGCATATCCGTGGGAGCAGATGGGATCCTCCAGGGGTCCTGAGGTAGCTCACCGATGTCACTGTGAGGCTTCTCATTTTGGAGAGGTTATGGTGGTTGGGGAAATTTCATGATGACTAGAAAAGGCAAATTGTCTGCCTAGTATCAAGAATGACAAGAAGGGAGCACCTGGGGAATTACAGGCTGGTCTGCCTGACCTCAGTCTTTAGGAAAACTGAGAAAATCTTCCTGGAAGCCATTTCCAAACAAATAAAGGACAGAGGTGGGGTTAGGAAAAGCTGAGATGGATTTGCCAAGTGTGAACTGTGGGTGACTGATTGGCCTCTGTGACAGGTGATTCTGTAAACAAGGGGAGAGCTGTGGATGTTGTTCCTTCCGACTTTAGCAAGGCTTTCTGTACTGTTCCTGCAGTGTCCTTTCAGCCAAACTGATGCGTTGTGGTTTGGAGAGGTGGATAGACAATGACTGGGCTGACAGACAAGTACAAGGTCCACCTGGCAGCTAGTAGCTAGTGGCATTTCCCGGACATCAGTAGCAGGGCTGATGTTATTCTATGCTTTACTAACCGATGGGGACAACTGGGCAGGACACACAGCTAGTTTGTGGACAGTATCTAACTGGGAGGAGTAGCTGGTAGGCTGGAAGGCAGGGCGGCTGTTTAGATGGGCCACTCCATGCTAGAGAAACGGGCTGACAGGAACCCCGTAAGATTCAGAGGCAAATGGAGAGTCCCTCTGGTACGTGGGCAGAGGGGAGCGCGGCAGCAGCCCAGGCGTGGGGCTGGCTGCGTGGGGAACGGTGCTGCAGGAAAAGCCCTGGAGCCCTGGCAGGCACCAAGCCGAGCGTGGGCCAGCAGCGTGCTCTTGTGGTGAAAGACGTCAGCTGCAGACCGAGTGACAGCAGAAGTGCAGACAGCACGCCGAGAGAAGGGACTTGCTGCGTTTTGGTATTTGAGAGAACTTATCCTGTGCACTGTGTTCAGTTTTGAGCAACCCAGTAGCAGGAGGAGCTCCCCACTGCTGTGCTGGAGCAAGCTGGCAGGCAGTCCACCGGAAAGATGGGGGAGCTGAAATGCAAGATGTAAGCAGAAAACTGGAGCTGGAACCAGGATAGTGGTTTCCTCAGCTGAAAGAAGAGGTTTATGGGACATCATCTTGCAGGCGGCTGTAGAGGGGTAGAGCCAGGCTTCTCTTGGAGGTGTAGCGGAAGGATGAGAAGCAACAAATACCGGCTGGAGCACGAGAAATTTCTGCTTCATGGAAGGAAAAAAATCTTCACACTGAGGGTGATTGAACCCTGGAGGAGCAGGAAGCTGAACTAGATACCTCCTGGGGTGCGGTTTAGCTTGAGTTGCTTTGTGATTGGCAGGTTCGACAAGAAGTGATAGGGTATTGATACAGCATTGCAGAGAACACCGAGGGTCATTGACCCATGGGTCATTACCAGTAATGCAAGCAGCTACAGCATTAACTTATTTCCTCCGTTTTTAAACTAGTCAGGCTGTTTGTCTTGGATCACTGCTTTAGAGTCTCACTCCTGTGTTGGATACAAACTGTTTAATTGCTTTTTGCAAAAGGTCCTAGTTACCTTCTGGTGTGGGGTTTTTTTTTCCTCCCTGTTTCCAGTATAGGCGGGTTTGTTCTTTACTATAAAAGTTCCTAGTTTTCTCTTTGCTAGTGGGTTCTAAAATTGTGCTTGTTGCATAATGGGTTTTTCTTAAGCTGTTTAATTCAGCCTGCAGGTTTGAGTGGGAAGAGAAATGCATGTTAAATCATTTAGTGCAAGCTAATTTTCTTAAGGATTTCTATTTCTAAGAAGATGCATGTTTGCAGGGGCTTTAGAATTAGAAAAATATATAAACCAACTGCTTCTTTACTTGTGCACACTGAAAATACAGAGAAGCTTTTTGTGTAGAGCTTTTCAATGTGATTATCGTCCTGGACATTCATCTTACATGTTGCAAACTTAGATTCATCTCCTATTCCTGTGTCTGTGGTAATTAAATGATAATTACCACCATCTCCGAGAGCTTGACTTTAATTTAATACAGCATATCTTTACAGGTGGAGAGGTTCTAATTTAAACACCAGGTCATTTCTTCTGATGAAAGAGGTTTTGATAGGCAGGATGTAAAGCAAAGAGCCAGGCAGAGTTGTTTTCCTCTTGACTTTCTCTCTCTGCAGCTGGCTGCTTGTGTTACCGTATGTGTCTTTCTAGTAAATGTTCCTGGGGAAAAAACCCAGCTGCTTGTTTCCCTTTGTACTTTTGGTTCATGCCATCGACTTTACAGTCCTGTTATAACAATTCAGTTCATTTGGGAAATGCTGGTATATAGAGAGAAATTTTTCAGAGGAGGCAAACAGGGGTTTCTCCTGGTGAAAAATGCTGATTTACATGATCCTTAACACAGAGGGGCTTTGATTACAGCTCTTACATTGTGTTAGATGTGAGACAGCTGGGACATAGTTAACATTTTCTTTTTGTTAGACTTAATTTTATTGAATTGGGTACTTGAAGTTTATTCGGGTAAACTCTGATTTAAAGAAAAAAATGTGGTTTTTTAATCAGAAAATCAACCTGAAGTAGCAACTCTAATAATAGACTCAAAGAAGAATCTTTATAAGATGAAACTTTGCTAGCAGTTGGTCATATTTAATTTTTGCAGCCTCCTTGGCCTGTCAATAAAAAGAGCAATGGATCTGGGGGCTACATTCTGGGGAAAGCTCTAAGAGCCATTTCCTGAGCGTGCCTTCCTGAAATACAAATATATAACATATGTTTAAGTTAGTGTTCCCTGCCTTTTGTGAGTAATGCAAAAAATCATGTTACTGTATAAAAGTGTGAATAAAATTTTCATTCCAAAACAGGCAGAATTCCAAGGTGTTGTATGGAGATGTCTTTGTTCCAGCCTATGTACAGCCCAGACCATCAAATTAACAGCTTTTGATATTTTACTGACTCGTTACATAGCAAACAACCACATGGCCTCTGCAGTGCCAAGGACAAATCACTTGTACGCTTTTACGTCTGTTATGCCAAAAAAAGATGGTATGAGCAGGCCAAGGAGGTAGTTCTCTTCTGCTTGAGACACTATGTATTTTCAAATAAATGCTGTGCTAATGCAGGCAGACTCTGGGTTCGAGCACACTGGTTCTCTTGAAGGATGCACAGTGGTGAGTGCCGGGAAATGGTCCTGTTTTAATTGTTTCTTTACTTCTCCTCTCTCATGAAAATTGCGGAGATGTGTTTAACTGTGCCCGGTGGTGTTTTCTGAAGGATTACAGATAAACCTGGGTGAAGTTTCTCCATCATCACAAAGAATTTTACCATAGGTCGTGTGAATGGCCATTGCTGAGCCACTGGGTGGCATCCCTGCATCATTTTGGGGTTAATGGGTGATTTACTGTTCAGGAACATCAGAAAGATGCCAGCTACCCAAACCAGAAAAACAAGCAAAAGAGATCACTTACATAATTTAGAAACAAAAATGTTAGCGGTGCCATTGTAGTTTTTCTCTTGTGCTTTATATCAATTTAAGTAATACTTGCTTATAGCTTCGATGTTAGAACTTCATACTCCTCCACTCCTGCAAAACCAATAACACTGATTAAATCAAATGCAGAATACACTTACCCGTGCACAGAAACGTGCCATCGTTAATACTGGAAAAAATACCATGATTCTGTTGCTGAACATTGCCATAATGTGACCCCACAAAGAGAAACCTTTGGCAGACTTTGGATGAAAAGAGACAAAGGTGCAGTTGGAAGGCTGTGCTAATCATTTTCTTTCTAGTGGGCTGCGGATAGTGTTCTCAGCATGTATTTCAACAGAATCTAGGTGTCTTTGTTTTTCAACGTATAACATGTCAGTACTCCTATGACGTTACCCTGCTGTTAGGGAAACTAAGATACAGAAAGGCTAATGTGATTTGTACAGGATGCTTGGGAGGCCCTTATGCAGAGAACTGAATCTCGATATCCTGACTTGTATCTTTGTATGTGGACCACAAAAAAGAAAAAAATAATTTGGGGAAGGTTTAATATTGATTTTGCCTGTTACGTGATTGCCCCTGTGAATTGATGGTACTCTTAAAGTTCCTTCAAGCGTTGTATGTTTTTCAAAGGTGGAGTTTCCATTTGAGAGTAACCCTGTTCTTGAAAAAGAGTATATTCTACAAGATAGTTGGGATTTTCTGTCCCTTTCTTTCCCAATCCCCCCTTTTAAGTTCCCTTTGAAAACTGTCTGTATCATCTTCTTTTGTCTTATGTCTTCCAGAGCAGTTTAATTGGGATGATTATCTGAAAGAGACTGAATCAGTAGCTGCCCCTCTGCATTGTTTCAGACAGGTATGCAGATACTGTTTTGTAAGTGTGTGTGTATGTATGCCTGTTACAGGGTGATCCTAGAGGAACTTCTGTGTTTAGACTGCTTGCAAACTTCCCATTTGACTTCTTTTTGATCTCTAGGTATCAGTAGCTTACAGTTTTGGCAGATGCTAGCTCCTGAAGTTTTCCATTCTTGGTTTCTGCCTCAAGCCAAACTTTTGAGAGTTTCATTAAAATTGTAGCTTTGGACTCTGTTTTCCTTTTTAAAAAGTATAGTTAATGAAAACAGATAGTCTTATCAGAGTTAAAAAATGTTTTCTACTTTTCTCGGTAATCTTAGAGGTACAGAGGTTTCAATGAGTATTAAAATTTGGCTGATCATCAGAGGAGCCTTTCTCCTGGCCCATTTCTGAAAGAGTCCTTTCAGTTCTGGCTAGCTACAAGATACGTGTGTGTGTAATAGAGTTTATTCACCACTTCTTTTCTGGATCTCTCAAACATGTTTAATTTTATTTCTTTCTCAGCAGAGTGCTTTTTACTAAGGAGAAGCAGATATTGAAGTAAAAAAGAAAAAAATCCAAGGGGGATATATGGGAATACAAAAGAAATACTGGATTTGTAATGAAGGGTGTTTAATGTACTGTTTTATATTTTACATTATGCCCTACAAGTTTGATTCCCCCCTGCTTGGTGATTTGGTATGTATTTGCAGATGCAGTTTTAATCTACCATCTCGTGTGAATTAATTGACCTCCAGGTATTCAGCCCTCTGGAGGCTAGGTTGACCTCTGCAGACATCTTTCTCTCTGTAGAAGGAGCCAGGGACAATATTCTTCCAAGTTGAGGAAAAACTGTGTAAGGTTAAGTAGGATGAGTTTTGGTCTCTATGCCTTCACTGTGTTAGGAAGATAGATGCTGAAAGAATTGGATAGTTCAGGTTGATAGAACTGTAATAGATGTGACAAATGGTGCATGTCTGGTTTAGTGGATTGGGCATACTCAGAAAGATCTTCTAGGGTTTCTTGGTAGTCTGATGGTACTGTAAATAATTGTGACCTCCACTGAGGGTCAAACAAAAAGCAACACGAGTGGAATAGTCTGAGGAGGAAAGGACTTCAGTGAATCTGAAGCAGTTACAGGAATGAAGAACAGGGAGAGAGAAAATGCAGGTGGTACATTTCCTTGTAGTAGATCTTGAATCTCAGCTTGCTCTTTGCAGGTAAGGATAAAGAACAAAGAGCCCCTCACATGATACTTTCAATGACAGATGACTAAGAGTAGCTCTGTTTGAGTGGAGCTTCAGAGATACATTCTACAGTATGTATTTTTCATAGTGGATACCAGCTCAAGGCAGAGTCTTCACACTCTGCTTGGGTAGAGACAGAGGACAGTAGCGTGTCCCTGGGTCATTCTGAGATGAATGCCATACTCAGACTGTAGACCGCCATGGCAACAGCGTACGCTCCGAAGACGTAGCTACCGCAGAAAACTGCTCACGAGCCTTTCCTTGTGCCTTTCTTACATATTCCTCTTCCCTACTAATGCTCAAGAGGTGCAAACTGAACAACCAAGTAAAACCTTAGATAAAGATGCCTAAGTGACATGCATTGACTGAAACAGATAAACCCAAGTGACCTGGATTGCTTAAGGAGTGTGTGGGTTGGAAAGAAGAGCTTTAATTTCTGTGCGTAGCAAATTTGAAAACAATTTACATATGCAGACTTCCAGGTTTTCTGAGAGTTAACACTGCATATCACCTTCTACCTACAGGTCAATTAGTGCAGGACTAGCTCCTCTCACTACATAATGTTTTTAGAAACTAAAGTGGTTGAGCTTTGTGTAAGACTAATTTGACTTTTATTTGGTTACACATGAATTGTATGTGTCATTATCACTCTGTGTAATGCAAAGAAATACACTGCTGTGGCCAGCCAGAAAACAAATAGCGGAGAGAAGCATAATTTGACAATTATATCCAAAATTTGTGACCTGTAGTTTACAAAGTTTAAATTTTGTGGTAATTAAAAATGTCCCCGGGAGCAATAAATTTAAGCCTCTGCCAGAAATTAAGATATAGGCGCAGACTAATGGAAATTGATTAAAGTATTTATCTTAATTTATCTTAAGTATTTTATCTGTTGCTCTAAGTTGTTTTTAATTACTACGTCAAATTTGAATGCATTGCACATCCTTTTCTCTCACCCTGGAACTTTTTTTCAAGCAGTTGAAAATTTTAAATTAAAAAGCTGCCTCTTGTGGTTTGGACAGAGCTTGAAACAAGGCTGTTACTGAGAGGGTTTTGTTGCTTTGCGGTAACAATGGACTGGCATGGAGGAGTTACCTTCTCAGTAGAATGCCTTGAGTCATTGGTATTTAAACAAGTTCACCTATTCTACAAACAAACAAACTACCCGATTTCTCAGTCTCAGTTGCCTTTCATGGCTGTAGAAAATAACAGCTTGACAAGCAATATCCTGAAATTGAATTGCCCTTTAAATTTAATATGCTCAGGCTCCCCTTTCAGACAACCTGCTGTCTAAATGCAGCATTAGCAGATGCCACACTCAGCGTTCGCTGAATATTGCTTGCCTCTTTGTTTCTGGGGCTCCGGTTCCTCCGCGGCTCCTGCCGTTGGTCTAGGGTGTGTTGTAAATAGTGCACCTGCACACCATAGCAAGTAGAGCACAATGTTTTTTAAAAAATTAAAGATGATGGAGGCAAAATGTTACTAATGCTTGTGGCAGTAGCAGATTTCTTCAGCCTTTACCTGTCTATTCAGACAGGATCTGCTTGCTGTGGGATCCCCACCTAACCCGCTCAGACAGGCAGGGCAAGGGACCTGTGAATCTTGTGAGCATGAATGCCCATGTTTTTGTTTTTTCTACCTGTCTTCTGAATTAGGATTCAGATTGTGTTTGTCTGTATGGGATAGCCCCTGGGTTTAAATGTCATGGGGAAGGCTGTCTATGGTTCTCGGTGTCTGTGTTCAGGAGCAGCTTTGTACTGGAAGAGTTGCAGAAATGGGCTTCAGGGGTGACAGGAGAATAGTCATCCTCTCCTAAGACTAAATTCAGTGCTTGGCTTATTTATCTTCTTGAAAGAATACTGAGATTTTGTTATTTGCAAGGCACAAAAAGAATTTAAGTTAAATGATAGCGTTGGCAAAAATTTCCATGAATAAATTTAGGCTGGAAATGAGGAGACATCTAAAGAGAATAGTGAGAAGCATTCAATCTCAGTCAGTGTTAACACCAAGTTTTGAATGCTATGAGGTGATGTTGTTGCCTGCAGTACTACAACAGGCAAGTAATCAGACTATGACCCAGCCAGTCCTTACCAGTAGTGTATTGATATGTGAGAGAAGAATATCTTCCTTCTCTTGCTCTTTCCCAAACTGTTATTTAGTTGAAAAAGTGGTGAACAAACTAATTCAGGCTAAGTGAATTATGGGTTTTTTTATTCTTTTGGCGTAGGAATGAGAAGAATAATGAATTTGAGTTTGGGGAGGTGGGGGGTTATTTTTTTTTAAATAGTCCCTTAATATTAATGGGATGTCTGACAGCTTCATTCTCTTTTATCACCTTCAACTTGTGACAAAAAATTCTGCTCAAAGACCAAGTTGCATTTGTCACATTTCTTTTCCCTGTGCTAATTAAATTAGCATTTCATTGTAAGTGTATGTATATATTTAGTTCCCTGTGAATAAGCACAAGATGCAATTTTTGTCTTAGTACAGAAGTTTTATGTGACTTTTGGACTGTTTCCTTTCTGTAAAACGCAGTTAACTCTCCATTTTCTGTCTTCTTTCTTTGTTTTGTAGGCTTTTTGTTTTGTTTTATGCAGAAACTCTTTCTTGCCTTGAGCTTTTGTAGCTAGTGCAGTAGGGCCTAAATTTTCTTTAAATTTCCAAGATGTAATGAAAATAACTATTTTTTTAACCTGAAAGCTAATCCTGTGAGTGGTTGTTTTAGGTTTTTTTGGGGGGGTTGTTTTTTGGTTTTTTTTAGTTGAATGTCGTATTTCCCAATGTCCTTCTTTTCCATTCAGTTACTGATGCCCCATCTTTAAATTCATACCTCTGTCAGGATTCCCTCGTTACTCTTCCGAGCATGCTTACCTTTTTAGAAACCTGTCATGTTCGTGCAGTAGGAACATCTAGTATCTGAAATGGTAGCTGTTGGGGGGTTATCCAGCTGCCTTTTCTGTCTTCGAAACACTTGAAGTTCAAAAGCTTCTTTATATTCACTATTTATATGACAGGTTTGGATGAATGAAAGCTGTATATTGAACTGGCTAGTAAACTTAGCAATACTAACAACAACAAGAAAAAGCCTTTTACCTTTTATTGTAGTCTAGAATTCCACCCACGAATGATTTCAAAGTCGGTATGAAACTGGAAGCCCGTGATCCTCGCAATGTTACCTCGGTGTGTATAGCTACGGTAATTGGAATCAGTGGTGCCAGGCTAAGGTTGCGGCTGGATGGAAGTGACAACAAAAATGATTTTTGGAGGCTTGTGGATTCCTCGGACATACAGCCGATCGGGACCTGCGAAAAGAAAGGGGGCATGCTCCAGCCTCCACTTGGTAAGGAACAAAGCTTCTGAACTAATGTGTGTGGAGTATTGCTTTCATGAAGTTGATTTTATCTTTTTGTCTTGGCAAATTCTGTGGTCTAACATAGAATCATAGAATGGTTTGGGTTGGAAGGAACCTTTAAAGGTCATCTCGTTCCAACCCTGCTGTAATGAGCAGGGACACTTTCTACTAGATCAGGCTGCTCAGAGCCCCGTCCAACCTGACCTTGAATGTTTCCAGGGATGGGGCATCTACCACCTCTCAGGTTGCCTCAGGGCAACCTTGTGCAAGCGTTTCATCACCCTCATGGTAAAAGAATTTCCTCCTTATATCTAGTTTAAATCTCCCCTTTTTTTAGTTTAAAACCATTACTCCTTGTGCTGCTGCAACAGACCCTGCTAAAGAGATTGTCCACGTCTTTCTTATAAGTCCTCCAGACCGTTATTTAATTGAAAAAGTGGTAAGCAAACTAATTCAGGTGAAGTGAATTGTGGCTTTTTCAAATCTTTTGACATAAGAATAGAGAAGAATAATGAATTTGAGTTCAGAGTGGGGGGGTATGTTTGCATTTTTTTTTTTAATAGTCCCTTAATATTAAATGGGATGTCTGACAGTGCAGCTCATCATTAAGAAAGCTGTCATGTGCCCATTCTCTAAATGTTCCCTCATACACACCGTCTTAATGAGCGTGTGTGGATACACCGTTTTCTCGCTTGATGCTGTGCATGCTCCTTTTAGCGGACCTTCCTAAGAGCCGGGGCAGGCTTTTTCCTCTCTGGTGGATCAGAGCAGCCCACGAGAAGGCGCTCGCTGTTAACCGACTAGGGAGTCACTCAGCGGGGCTGCCGGGCGTGCATCAGTTCAGGGCAGCCTGAGTGTGTTCTGGGGCACCGAGCAAATTGGTTGTGGTCTGGGAAAGGCAGCGTAGGGTGGGTTAACGGCAGTGTTGCAGCATTCTGCTCTGAGGTAGGAAAAACAGCTGTACCTGCAAGCTTATATTGCGTGTGATTCTCATCTCAAATCAGCGCGCGTTGGGGATTGTCTGATCAGTTCATCATGACTCATCTGTGGGCATGCTTGTGAACAAGGTGTAGCTTTCCTGTGCTTAGAAGTAGTATGCAGAATTTCTTCTGCTTTCCATGAGCAGTATGAGCGTTCAACATTATGTGCGTCCCCAAACTGAGAAATGGTGCTTGGGCTTAGTCTTATTGAGGAAGTTTATGAAATCGGGAACTGTACAAAGGAATTCCTTGCTATATGATGAATAATCAGAGGTAACTTTGACTACTAGGTATAATGAAGTGTGATATCACCTGTCTGTGTTGTGTTGCCTATTCCTGTCTGCATTCTTGTACTGCATTTGTTATGGCTTAAACTTGTAGGTGTGGAAGTCTTTAAAGAAATACATTTTTTACATTGATCTGAAAATAGTTCTGCTTTTAAAAGAGAGGAAGAGTAATCACCAGAATTTATCTTAAAGCCTCACACCCCACCCCCCGCAATCCTCCACAACAGCAACACTCCCTCTGCTGTTACCCTGTTATTTTCTGTAATTTTTAGAAGATGCAAGAAATAATGTTGTTAACATAAGAAGTGAACTTTAGAAATTGGTTGGTTTCCCATCTTACGATTGCGAGCCTACTTCTAGTTCGGTGTCATCAGCAACTCTTACAGATTTCTCATTCTCTTAGTAGCCTCTCAAAAAACTTCTCATCCCAATTTGTTAACAACTTCCAGTTCTTCTGTTTGAAAGATGAAGTGAAGAGTGTCATTTCACTACAGTACAAACTTGATTTGCTTGTAGAGGCAAACAGACACAGGAGCAGTTGACATAACCATTAAGACATTTCACATAGATTACAAGGGTACATTTTTGTGCTGTTGTGCTGCTTTAGAAACACAAGAAAAGCAATGCAATCAGGGTTCCAGCCTAAAAAATACTATTTGGAACAGATAGATACAGTTTAACCCCAGAATGGCTTTTTTTCTTCTTTCTTAGAGATGTGAAATGAAAGCACTGGAAATTCTTAACACCTGGGGGAAAAGATTCTTTTTTTTTTTTTTTTTTTTGAGAAGTTACTCAGCTTAAACTCTCTGAAGTTCTTGGTATAACCTTGTAGTGATGCATTGAATACAGTGATACCAAAGAGAGTTGTAATAGAGAAGAATATACTTATTCCTTTAGCTACACGTACATAAAGTGTTGAATATATGGCTTCAGTTCAGGAGCATGGTGCTTTTTTAAATGTGTTTCTAAACCAGTCCTATGAATAAAAGAACTCTGGTTGTGTATAATGGGGGCAGTCGATCCGTTAGGGAGAGAAACTTTCCACGATCGTTCATAGAAAGGTTGATGACTTCTCTTCGGATACTGTTTCTTACTCCTGTTTGGTCAGGCTGCTTGTTGTGCAGCTCCTAACAAGCAGCTGTTTCCCTGCACCCAGGCATGTAGGTTTACCTGCCCTCCAAACAATTGCTGGTTATTCAGAAAAGAATGTGAGTGCCATTATTTTGTCCCTCCTGCCCAAGATTTTTCTAGAGATAGGCTAAATTCCAGCAATCAAACATTCTGGCATACCCAGATAAATTTTTGAAAAAGCTTTTTTGGCAGTTTTACAGCATCCTGTTCCTGGGCAAAGCTGGGAGCTAATTGGGTGTATAATTACCTCCTGTTAGACATTTAACCAACTGATTTTTTTTTTTTTCCTCTGTGTGGTAGGGAACCTTCTGGATACCAATGCTCTGTTTCTATCATAATAACTAGCTAAAATAGTCCCTCCTACTTGATTTTTTACGTAGGTTTAATTATGCTTATGTTACATAAGGGTTTTGAGAAAGTGATTGTTCCACCCTCCTTTTTCATAAGTGAGCTGTTTTGTTGTTGAGAGTTTAATGTTATCAACGAATTTTGTTGAGAATAACTTTTTCTCTGGTTTTATCAGGATAACTTAAAGGGCAAATGAAGTCAACTGAAACTGTTGCTTACTTGCCATTCCTCTGCCTTGCATATAAGTCTTTTCAGGGCTAGCTGGTCAGGAGCGTTGTGTTTCAGTAACCACATGAGTTTAGGTTGTATAAAGACTCTGGTATAAAACCAGGACTGAAAAATCAGCTCAGCAGTCCTCAAATTATGACATCATTTATCAAATAGGAACTTTGTATTCATTTGGGTGTTGCGTAGGTAGTTCCAACTTGAAAACTGCAGATAGCTTAAAGCTCCTAGTTGAAGAACCATTATAGCATATAATCCAATTTTAGATGACGTAATGATTTAACTGATTAAGAATTGCAGATATGCTCCACCTTTCTAGTTACAGATTTTTTTGAGAGAATTGTTGAGGCTGAGTTATGAGGAAACTCAGCAATTTCTGGCAGATTCTGGTACTATTTGCTTTGTGGAAAAATTTCCAATTTGCTCTATGATGTCTATTTTTCTGTAGAACTGTGCCAGATGTATAACTGCTAAAGATGCAGAAAAAATGTTCACTGTGTCTGTTATCTTACTTACTACATTGAAACATCCATTTGGAAAGCACAGAAAGCAAAAGGATTTTTTTTTGTTTTGTTCTATTTTTTAACTGGAAATTAGTTCTGAGGGAAGATTATCTGGAACGAGAATGTTTTCAGCCAAACCTTTGTTCTGCTTGAATAAGGTAGTTCGTCTAAACAAACTTTATTATTTTTTATGCTTTTATTCACTTGTTAATGAAGAAGCATCTTCCAGTTTACGTTTTCCAATATGATACACACATTTATTAAAATAGTTGTATTTTTGTTCTTCCCTCTTAATGTGTTCTATTTTTTCAGGCTATTTATTCATTTTAATGTGGGGTGGGGAGAAAGAAACCAATTGTTCTTTTTTTTTTTTTTTTGTCTGTGGTCTGGTGAATAAACTGCAATAGTCTGGTAAATAAAAAGGTATCTCCACCTTAAATGAGAGGAGCTGTAGCAGAGGATGTTTCTTTACATTGAGAGCAAAAAGCAGACCTAAAGAGTAAGGTAGGCGCTTGTGTTAGGGACGTTCCTCTGGACCGGGGACTGTATGGGACAACCTTATGTTCTCCTGTTCTAGGACTTGCACGTCATGAAGTCCTAGATGTTTGTTACAGATAAATTACAGACAAATATCACACGATTTACATTGAGTGATTCTGCAGGCAAGTCACTCTGAATGGAAATGCGTTGCATGGCTTTCTGTACTGCCGGTGACCCTGTTTGTTCCTTCTGGGCTACTTTTATTTTGTCCAAGACCAAAACAGAGGGAGTGAGGCATTAGTAACTAACAGACTTTATATCCTTCTCCTATTTTATTTACAAACTGCAAGTATGGCTGTTTGTTTGTTACTCAGGATTCCAGATGAATGCATCCTCTTGGCCAATGTTTCTCTTAAGAACTCTCAATGGAGCTGAAATGGCACCTGCAGCATTCTTTAAGAAGGTAAGAAGAAAAGGACTGCTAGTAAACAACTTTCTATCAATTGGACCATGGTTACATTTTTTTTAATGCAGATGCCAAGTTATTACCCAGTTGTCTGTAGCATGGGAAACAAGACTGTTATTTAAAATTACTTTGAACTGGATTGGCAAGCTACAAAGCTAGACAGGAAGCGATCTGCCTCTAGCCCATTGAGGAGGGTGTCTCTTGAGTTGAGACTTTGAAGTATGGTGTGTTATTTAGAAAAATAGTTTTAGCTCTTTTTTTTTTTTCCTTGTGGATTTAGGATAAAATGCGTATCACATAACAGCACCATATTCATGTGATTGTGCAGAGAAGTAAAAAAAAAAAAGTAATGCAGAGTAAGAACCATTGGAATCTTGGAAAGACTTTGTTAGATTTCATACTCATTTAAATTGTAGTGAGAAAGTAATTGAAAATAGCAGAAAAAGCTGTTCCTTTTTTTAAACATGACTCAAGTAAGTTACTGTGAAATGTGATAAATTAGATAAAAACAACAGTAATAATAAAATGACTTGTGGCTTCAGTTTTTTGTGGAGATGGTAAAACTCTGCAGTCACACCGAGTAACTTTGTTTTTGTTACTGAGGATGACATTCATAGAATCATAGAATAGTTTGGGTTGGAAGAGACCTTAAAGGTCACCTAGTTTCAACCCCCCTGCAGTGGACGGGGACACCTTCCCCTAGGCCAGGTTGCTCAAACCTGGCCTTGAACACTTCCATGGAGAGGACATCTACAGCCTCTCTGGGCAACCTGTTTCAGCGCCTCACCATCCTCACAGGGAAGAATTTCTTCCTAATACCTAATCTATACCTTCTTTCGGTTTAACGGGATTATACCTTCTCCTGTCACTACATGCCCCTGTAAAAAGACATTGACAACTATTTCAGCAAATCAAACAGTTTGGGTTCAGACCTGCAATCACATTGCTTGTGTGTTAATTTTATATAAATATGTGGTTTTTTTTTTTTAATCTGAGCGTATCAGTTTTGTGAGACCTGATGAGCCACACTTCCCTGTGCTAGCCTACTAGCACATCTGAGATGGCTTTTGGATAATGAGGTTCCTGAAGTAATTCAGTTCCATCGGGTCACAACTGCTGCTGTGAGGCTACACTTATGCTGGTCACATTGACTTGATTTTTGTTTTTCTTTGGTCCACCTGGAATTGGTCTAAGGCCAACTGAGTTAACAGAGGCCTATAAATAATGTCCAACGCTAATGAATTTTTCATGGATTGGTTGGGAGGTGAAGCTTTTACCAGACAGTTATCAGTCTCCAGAAATACCCATCCCCTGCAAACCTCCTCTTCTTTATTAGCATGTAATGATTTCATTTGAGTGTCTTTGCTGTCTTGCTCCCCAGAAGTGATGTATTGGGTGCAACCTATTGCTTATGTAAATACTTTTAGCAGGGTCTTTCTGTCATGGAGAATTTTGCTAATTATCCCAGCTGTGTTTGTGGGAACAGAATGCAGATTTTTATAATACAGAAGAGCAAAAGCGTATTTGAAATGCAAGAAAGATTCCTTTAATGTCTACTACAATGTTTTGGAGAGTAGTGAGTATAACAAGTAAGGACGTTGAAGAAAAATAGAGGGTTTTCTTTTTTTAATTGATTTTTTAAGAGGCCATAGAAAAACAAATATTCTGCTACTCTTACTTCCGTAGGAACCACCTAAACCTGTGCCAAACTGCTTTAAAGTTGGAATGAAACTTGAAGCTATAGATAGAAAGAACCCATACTTGATTTGCCCAGCAACCATTGGAGATGTTAAAGGAGATGAAGTTTTTGTTACATTTGATGGCTGGAGAGGAGCATTTGACTACTGGTGTAGATGCGATTCTCGAGATATTTTCCCAGTCGGATGGTGTAGCTTGACAGGAGATGCATTACAACCACCAGGGAACAATGGTAAGATGACTAATAATATTGCTTAATTATTTTTCCCCTCAATTACAGCAGAATTTTAAAAACCAGCTGGCTGAATACAGATAAGACTGAAGATTTGATTTGTGAGTAGCTGATGAGGACGAAATGTTGTTAAATTCTTTATGTGTAAAGCTAATAGGCTAGTTTCTGGAAAACAATTTTTGTCTATTCGTAGTAACTCTGGGAACATGTTTTATTTAATGCTGTTAGGAGCGCTTTTGATAGTCTTTATTTTTTGTGTGCTTTTTGAAGAATCTTGGACTTAAAACTAGATTTGCTGTTTGTATTGTAGATAGTTAAATGCTTCTGTTTAATGATACTGATATATTGGTTGCAGTAGCACTTTATATTAAGCTAACTGCTACGAAAATAAAGTAGTCTTTGTTTCTGTGATGTTGAAGGTTTAAACTATGTATTTAGTGGTTTTTTCCTTCATACTCACAAAATTCTGTTTTGAAGCTGCCTGTTCTGAATGCTCTATCATCCTTATGCCTTTAAGGATGTTTGTGGATAGGATTATAGAGTCCCTTTAATTAATGAACGTACAACTATAGAAAGCAGTATATGTACATTGTAAATGTACAGCTAGAAAGAAGGGAAAGGGAATAAAGAGGGATATCCTTGAACACAATCCCTCTGCTACTCTGGGGACCTCTTGTCATGATTCCGTGGTGTAAGCTTTTCTGTTTGGGTCTTCTATCCCCGCTCCCTTCAAATTTGACAGGAAGAGAGGTTTTTAAAGAGGGGAAACATTTCGAGTTATTCTGGTCAGCAGTATTAAAATAATTAATTGTTCTCATGGTAAGCATTTTCACACCTGGTGTTAGATAAGGACAGAGTAGACTGGTATCACAGAACTCTCACTGGAGGTGCCAAAGAAACAGAAGCAAGAAGGCAAGAAATCCATCCTGCTTCCTGCCCTCTCCATCCCCATTGTTTTTCTCAATCTTTTGCCAGCGGGTCAAGAACTGTATGGAAAATCTAACTGAGGGTAGGTAAGGGCACCTGTGCATCCTTGCCCTCACCTGCCTGTCTGTAGCTCCTGTCTGCTGTTACTGCCAGTGGTCACAGTACCTGTAATCCAGCTGAGTCCATTTTGGCCGATTTTGGCAAGGGAGCAACTATGTATTTCGCTGTACCGGCAGCTCCAGGATGATCTCACCTGCAGTGAGCAGGCAGGGGGACGTCAGGTGAGGACAATCTGCATTTGATCAGAAGTCATCTAATAGGTGCCAAGCTGACCTTGATCTTAATGTGTCTGTGCTGCCGATCTGTAAAGTGTCTTTCTCAGCTTCTTCAGAAGGTTGACCTTGTCTTGAGAAATCACGAATGAGATGTGTTAATGTGGTAAGTTAATTATGTTAATTGTGGGCAAATAAAATGGCTTTATGCAAACAGACCTGTTTAAATAAGTGGTGTAAATTTTTTAGAAGATATTTTTGTGATAGTTTAGATTACTGAGTCCAATTGCATCTTCTGGAAAGAAGAGTTATTAAATTGTTTAGTCTACTCCAGTTTCACTGCTGGAAAAGCAGCAATATTTTGAGATAATATGTACAGAATCTTTCTTGCCCAATTAGTCCTTGATAGAGATCGAAGAGTTATTTAATAATTAGTTATGCAATCATACTGATTTTACTATTCCAGTCATTCAGTCGATAAAACAAACAAAATCCTTCAGTATGTTCAAATTTGCTGAAGGCTTGAAATACCTAGCTAGCTGTTTTTATGGATTCTCTTGCTTTATTAAGAAACACAGTAGCACTTTAGGCATTAATAAAGCCTGAAGCAAGGATCTTTAAGACTCGTAGTCAAAACAAAAAATTGTGTGTGCTCCTTTTTTCCCTGTTCTGAGCATAAATAATTTGTTATTTCAGTTTTGCTTCATTCGCTTCTTTTCTTATGTTCTGGTAGTGAATGTTATAGGCATTTGTCAATTTTACATAGGTAGACGAAATATTTTTTTTCTCTCCGATTATGTCTTTCACTGCTATTTGATCGCTTTTGAGCCATTAAAGAACTGTAATGATAGTCCTTTATTAAGATGTAAATAATAGCTTCAAGGAGAGTGTAATCAAGTCAGTTCAATTCAGAAATACAATAACGTTGTCAGGATTTTTCATTAAGTCACATTAACGTCGACTACTCCTGTAAAGCAACAAAGTATGACAGATACTATGTTGCAGGGATTCACCTGAAATATTATAGTATTTTTCTGGCTGGACTTTTTTCCTGCAGGTTAGTTTTTGTATTTCTGCCTTGAATTACTGCTATAGGAAGTGGAAATAATTGACTGAACATGGCTTCGATTTCTGAGTGAATATAATGAGAAGTATTCTTGATTTTTGTAACTGCTTTTCCTGAAAGCATTTAAATGTGTTAAATCACTAGTTAAAGGACTGAAAAAAAAAAAAATGAACAAACCTAAACCCTCAGATTTTAGTAAACAAGCAAACCCAATATTCTGCAATCTAAGTTTGACAGCAGTGAAGGATGCTTTACGTTTCATCTATTCCTAGGACGATGATTTCCTGCCACGGTACTTACATGTTAGGGTCTAATTTAGCCTTTTGAAAGTGAGATAAAATGCAGTAAGGGAGCCATATGAAAATTAGGCAAGATTTTATTTCAGCTGTTCATTGTCTTAGCCATTTAGAATGCCCAGAGAGAATTGTAGGACCTCTGTCACAGGAGGTTTTTAAGAACAGTTTAAACACAGGCTTCCTAGATAGGGGTGAATTTATTCAGACCAAATTATGTGGTATAGTTAGTCTTTATAGATTCATCTTCTGTAACTTACGTTGGTTTTAGGCAGATAAACGTAGGAACTAAGGTGCAATTAATAGAAGGTAAGTGGAAGTTTGTTTAGGACCAACTGTTTTTAGCATTCAGGCCTTAATCTTTGTGTTGGTGTTTTGTCATTGATCCTTATCAGAAAATGTGATTTAAGCAGACCTGGCTGGCTGTCAAGGTGTGCGTACAGTGGTATGAAATGTAGCATTCAGTATTTATATTAGCAGAAGCTGTACCTAGCTAATACTGTAGTTCGTTTCCTTAGAAAGATCTCTGATAGTGTAATTTATGTTATGTGTGGTTTAACAGTGGTGCTTGATGTTGAGTTGGCCTGATGGCCCGAGGTTAATGCTTTAGGGATGCTGTAGATTGTTTTCTCTACGTCTTTTGGTTTAGTGCTTTTAGAGATGACGTGTCACTCAGGAACATTGTTGTGAACTATAGCTGGTGAAAGAAGTTGGCATGATACTGTCTGTACGGGATCAATCTGAAGGACCATCTGCTCTAGCAGACTTTCTCCAGCAGTAGTTGAAAGCAGACGTCTGAGGAAAAGCGTAAGCACATAGGAGAGACATTTGTAGAAGTATTCCTAATATCTGGTGGTGTACAACCCAGCACCTCCCAAGCCCAGAATAATACTTTTATGCTGAGTACCTCCTGGAAGAGCTTGATCTATTTTGTTCAGTTATATTTTAGAGCCTTCTGAACTTTTAGCACCTACAACATCCCGTAGTAATGAGTTCTGTATTTGAGTACATGTCCTGTGGAAAAGGAGATACCCTTCTTCTGGCTGTAGTTTCATTTGTCGTCCTCGTGTTCTTGTACTGAAATGGCTTATTGTATTTCCAGTACTTGCACAGGAAGAAACAGGAAGTAGTCATTCCCTAATCGCCTTCTTGATATCCATCATGATTCTGTAGACCTGTATTCTAGCGTCCCTTGGCTATCTTCATTTCAAACTTGTAAACCCCTGTTCTGTTTAGGTTTTTGTTGTTACGGGATTGCTTTAATTCCTCTGATTGCCCTTGTGTTTCCATACTGTTTCAATTTCAGCTATGGCATGTTTGAGCTCCTGGAAACAGAAGTGCACAAGGTATTTAAGACTAGCGACATAGTGGTGGTTTCTGCTTGGTTTTCTCTTCCTTCTATAACTATTCATGAATTGGTGTTGGAGATTATTTGACTACTACTGAGCAATGAACTAATACTGTCATAGAAATATTTATTTTAATTCTAAGATGTCTTTTTTGTATACATCAACTAATAGCCCATCATTAGTCACAGAAGCTGGATTGTTTTCAAGTGTTTAATGTTGAATTTAATCCGTTACTTCCTCTGCTGAGCAACTGCTCATCTTTACAAAGATCCTTCTATACATTTTTACTGACTGAAATAATGGTTCAG
>NW_010414658.1:40713-53868 GCF_000710305.1 Buceros rhinoceros silvestris
GCAGTTGTTGCCGTCTCGTGCTTTCTTGTCCTAGATCATATATGAATCACATGGCAGAAGCCCAAGCAGAGATCTCATCAGGATTTCTCTAGAGTGCTCTCTTGACCGTGGAAACATGTCTCTCTATTCCTGGCCACTGTGGTAAAATTCTTTGAAATTTTTTTTCTGTCCATACCTTGCTAGCTAGAGGATTGGCATCACATTAATCACATTCTTAAGTCTCTGAACTTGAGGCAGTTTTAAGGACAAACTTGCTCAGCACTATCAGTAGGTTGAACATTTCATCTTTTCATTTCCTTGAAACTCCTAAGTGCTGTTTGTCATGTCAATTCTCTTCTGCTTGTTTTGTCTCTGTTTCCTGACCTCTACATCTGGTACTTCATGTCAGGGAACTTACTTCAAACCCCTGTGAAGAGGGGTTCTGATGTTCTGATCTGGGAACTGATGAGATGAGCTTCCCTGAAGTGGGTATGAATGCAAAAAGCCATTCAGTCTTGGTGCTTTAGTATTATCTTCTGCCTTTGCTCATTCCAAAATTTGGTCGTCTGTTGAATCCATATAACTTCTACTTCAAATATGCTTTAAAAGGGCTTTTTAAGTTTGATATCTTTTAGGTGTTTTTTTCTATTAACTGTTTTTCTAGGCCAAAGATGATATGCTTTTGATTTAACCACCATAGATTGTAATTTTTATTTTACTCAATTGGATAATAGAAAGCTGTTACTATGCCTAAGAATATTTTTGTATTGCAGAGTAGCTGGCTGTATCTGAGGCTTATGATTGAACTAGAAGGCAGATGACTGGAGATTGTCAGAGCAGTTTCCGTTTGCTGTTTCTGTATAAATTCATTTCACTATTTAGTCATTACATGTAAACAGCAGTTACTTAGGCAACCCACCTTTTTGTTGGTAATAGAAGTAAAACCTTTTCCATAAAAGAGAGAAAACAAAAGCACAACTAGAGACAAACCATATGGGAAATGATAAGTAGTTTCACCTGCAAAGATTGATTTCAGTATAAAGTCATATCTATCAGTTAGATGTGGACAGCCTCTGGAAAGGAATCAGTTCCTATATATCCCTGATCCCCACAGTCTTATGAAGCTGGATCTTTGATGGATAAAGGTGGCACAAGAACTCGTGAGGGAGGAACTGCTCTCTGCGCTGTGCAGGAGAGAATTTGTGTCACTAATGGAAGATGATGTGGTAATCTAAATAAAACCAGTGGTATGCTATAGCTTTAATTCTTAGACCTTTTCCTTACTTCCTCATCCACTGTCTCCCTCCCTTCCACAGTGTGTCCCCTCATTGCTTTTCTCCCAATTCAGTGCATTTATTGTCAGCACGAGCAATCTTCTTTCATTACGCTAATCAGCCTCTGATGTTAAAGGTCTCCTTCAAAAGCTGTTTGCAGCAATGAGAGTGCTACAGGCTCAAGCAGACATTAGAAAGTATCTTATTTGTCTGTTTTATGATTTCATAGTTTAGTTTTGCTTGATTTTCAGATGTTTTTCTCAAGGCTTACTTTGTGCAGATTTTCCAGGCTAGCTACTGGAGGTGCCCTGGTTTTTTGACATAATTTCATTATTCGTAGCTGTGCTGTATTGTCAGATGAGTTGTACAATAACGTGCAGCATTAATGTACACTTAAGTACTACTCTGCCTGTTTGCAGGTTAAAGAACTGTTGAAACTTTAGAACAGATCCAGAGTTAGATCAGAGAAAAGACTGCGTTGTTTAAAGTAGCCAGAAAAAAAAATCAGATAAGCGTGGTAATTCTTAAGTTTCATTAAAGAAAAAAACAAATGCTGAGATGGTACAATTTCATACTGCTGGAGGTTTCATTTTTCTCTCAGTGCAGCCAGCTTCTTTTCATGAGCAGGTCACACTAGTTAAATCAGGCACATACGGTAAGCAGATTTATGCTGTCTTCAGAATTGTCCATGAAAAACTCCTCAGTGCCTCAGGCTAAAATCCGATTTGCTGCATTCTCTCACATGTTAAGCTTTTTTAATTTGGTATAAATGTTTCTTGGCGTCTTGCAGCAAGGCCTGGGTGGTGCTGCTGCAGGGCAGTAATCACTTAAGGAAAAATCAAGGGTTTGCCTTTCCCTAAGCAATAGCCTTACTCTTAAGTCTGGTTTCCTCACCATCTTACCATGTTTACTTATAAGGTAGTTGCATTTTTCCGTTAAATTAGCCGTACTCCAACAGATGTATTTTTGACTGTTACATGGAAAGTATTTTTTTTATTTGCTCTTGTTCAGGTCTTATGGATACTAATGTCCACAGGGGTTGTGTTGCCCAACTAGAGGATGGGATTGAGTGGATTTTTTCCGAATCTGTGTTAGTACATATAAGCTATGTTGAGAATATCGGTGTTGTCATTCAGATATTGAGACAAAACAAATGGTGGCATTGCACTAACCACACCGTATGTTTCTTTTTTCTTCCCCTGAAGGTTGTTGCATTATACCGTTTCGCTCTGGGCCCACCTTTTATCCTGCTGATGCTATTTGGTGGAAAATAATGGCAAAACCTGGACAGAATTAGTAATGATGGGGGGAAGAATTGGGTCATTAAAACTCTTACCCAGTGTGTAGAGCTAGGCTTATTGACAGATTCATCAGCAGCACGGCAGAAGTGTCTCCGGGTAACTCAAGTTTGTGCTGCTTTGATAGTTTATTATTTGTTTACTTGCTCTCTTCTTCTCAGCTTATTAAGAAAACACAGTTAATTTCTTTTTGCTAGTGTGCTTGCAGTGACAATGTTTTGTTGAAGGGTGAGTGTAGAAGCTGGCTCTTCACCATTCTTGGGTTCTGGAGAGTAACCAGAGAGGTCTTTCCAGGAGTCTTTTGTTTTGCTTGTACTCCCCGTTCCTGCGTGCCCCCTGCCTCAGCTGGGCTGTATTAAAGGTTGGTTTCTTTGGAAGTGATGTGTGTTAGTTTGGGGAGCAGTAGGTTTTGATAGAGCTTAATTAGTATTTTCACACGTCTGTTCTGTAGATGCTGGCTTGCCTACCTCTTTGAAAATGTGGGAGACTGCGAGTGGGGGTGAGGGACCAAAGATGCCACAATGCTGGCTGAGGAATTCACTAGGAAACAAGTGATTTCCTTTACTCCAGTTTTGTCTTATGTTGCTTGGAGCCCTCTGTTTCACCTTTCAGGGCTGTGAAAGGGAGGCTAGGATTTTTCACAGAAGACAGCAAGAGACTTTTTTTTTTTGTGTGAGTGTGTGTTATATTGATAGCAGAAATTAAAATCTAGAACAAAGAAAATCGCAAGCTGTAAAGTCCATGTCTTGCCAGGGTGTATGTTGAAGTTTCCAAGTGCAGTGCTGCCTTTTAGATAGCAAAGTGATGACTTAAAGCTCATTTTGTATCATAGCAACATATCAATTAGTATCTCGCAACGACCTCTTAACAATAAGCAATGCAAACACATATAGAAAGAGGTGGCATGTATGAGAGATACTTTTGCTTTTGTATGGCACTCTTGTTCAATTGAGACATAAGGACATAAATTTTTATAATCCTTGGCAGTCAGCTGTTTTGAGAAATTGCTAATCTTTTCCTCCTCCTCTGCCAGTTGTCAAAACTATCATGATAATAACTTGATGTATTAAAGGCGGTTAATTTTATAGTTAAAATCCTGGGCTAAAACTCGGGATCTATGTTTCCATTACTTCTGCTCACGTGGAATGCTCACGTGGGTTTAGGGTGAGTTGCTAAATCTCTTCACCTCCTGTTTTTTATCTGTGGATGAGAGAAGGGCCAGGTTTTTATATTCTCAGAAGAACATTTGGCTTGTGTCTCGGTGGGGACGTAGGAACAATACTGTAATACAAACAGAATTGTTTCCATCCTGAAAGAAATGCCGGTTTAAACACCGAATTACAGTTTATACTGCCCTATCGGCACCTTCACCTAAGGCAGCGATGCTGTGTTCGCAGAATGTACAGCAAAATGGACCCCTACCTTGCTTCGTGTAATTTCACTTCAGCTTTTTGAAGTGTTGTCTTGTAATTGCTGCTCTGTGGCACTAACTGAATAGTAGATTTCTAATGTTTAAACATTACAAATCTGAACATTTTTTCCCCTTGCTTTCCCTAAAAACATGGAGTGAAACCATCACTGTGGATTATTTGAGGGAATTTTACTAATTAGACTTGCATGAGAATTCAGGCTTCTGAGCTGTTATCTGTCCCATTCCCTTCCTGAACGCTGACGTTTCAGTAGCTTCAGATTTCACGGTTGTCTTAAATATCTGTCTTATTCTAGCAAGAGATCTCAGGGATAACATTCTAGAGTCAGGTTTTGCAGTCCTGCTTGTGTTCCGGCAGTTTTTCTGCTTCTGCAAGCAGAATTTGGCCCTCATCTAAGGTCTAATCTTTCATGTCCTTCTCATGCAAATGAACTCCGTTGACTGGGTGGATCTGTTTGTGCGAGTGAGGAGGACTGAGTTGTGTCAATGTGTCTTCAGGCTGTGAGTCCCAAGATAATACTGGATTTGGAGTTTCTATTACATACATCGGATACAAAGTTTATAGGTATTGGGATCCTCACAGAACGGTTTGGGGGGAAAAAAAAGAAAATTTTGAATGAGGAGTGACTGAAAGCATGAAAACTCTGTGTGTTGCACGAAGGTACTTACCTATAGTCCTCACTAAAATGTTGGTGCAACTAGAGCTCTGTGAACTTTGAAAATGCCGTTTAGTTGCTAACATTACTACAGTAAAGTATGTTTGTGTAGTGTGATCTCTGTTCTTCAGTTATTGAGGACACTGAAGAACAAGTTTTGGGTGTAAATAAGAGCCTTGGGAAAGAATGTCATGCAACGCATCCCACTTCTGAAACAGGAGCAGTTGATATTTGTGTAGAAGAGCAACAGACACAAATGCTTGATTTTGTTTGTGCAAATGAGAATGCCTTTGTGATGCAAAGCAGCATCCTGAAAAGGCACATGTGCTTTTTTGGTTGTAAATATCTCAGCTAAATACTGCAGTAATTGCAAGCAGAGCTTGGCATTATTCCTCTCTATTCTCTTCATCGTTATATTTTAACAAGTTCTCATGAGACTATTAAAACGTCTTAGTTTTTGGAACATGTGGCCTAGTGGGGATAACTCTGTCTACAGATGCAGTGGGTTGGCAGCTTGATTTTGCATGTCTTTTCATTTCCCTCCAGATCCTGTGACCCAGTGTAACCTTTGGTCTCCCTCTGAAGGCCGGGGTGAAGGAACTATGAGCAGGTGACTGATGATCACTGTCAATACAGCCTGCAGACAATATGGGAATTACTTTAGCAGTCTCCCACTCCCCTGCTCGCCCCCCATCCTCTCTTAAATCAACAAATGCAAATAGCAGCCTCCTCATTTGCTGCTATCTCCGGGAGGCTGCCTAGGCAGCATGGGCTTTGTTGCAGTCCTGCCTATTGAAAACAGCGGCTTCAGCCCTAGGCAGAAGGAAAAGCACCAAATGGGACCTGACCCCCCCTTTAATGGTTAATGCTGGTAATATTTGGTCCTGTGGCATATACAGGTAGGAGGATGCTGAGATAAGGGTACTTGACGTGTGTGGTTCAAGAGGGCAGTCTGACGTGGTTGGAGCTGTTTGCGTTGTTATTCTTTGTCTGGTAAATGCCCTTCTGGAAGGGAGTAGGGAGTGCCCTGTGTCCTGAACCTCATACCTGTGCTCCTAGAACTTGTTGACGTTGTGGATAGCTGCGTATTTAAACTTAACTGTGTCTTTAATGTGCAAGAGTAGAAATGCATTTGCTAGATTTCAGCATAGACAGAGGCACAAAGAGTTTGTGAAACATTTCTTTATGAGGTCATGATTGTTTTTTAAATGCATAGCTGTGTGGCACAAGTAAATAAAAATAGCTGCATTTTACATTGGTGTGAGCATAGTACAGGACGCAGTATGTAGTACAGTATTGTGTAGCATACGGTTGATTGTGTTTTGCTTTCCAGACATACATACTTGCTTAACGCAAGTTGTCATGCATCAGTTCAGAGACGTAGGAGTAATGCTGTGCCAGCATTTGCTTAAAATTATATTCATCTTATTTTAAGCTGGCGTTGCCTATGAAAATAAGTTTTGGCATGCATAAATGAAAGGGCAGCGATTGCTTTGCACATCCAGAAGGTGGTCCTTCTCAGATACCTAGGGATATCATTTCTGTATTTGATGTGTTAGGATTGCAAGCAGCCATAATGAAGACATTTCTTCTGAACTGCCATTTAGGAATATTAATTAGTAACCGAATCAGACAAATAGCAATGTATGTAAATGCTTCTACAGCTTACAAAATGCGTGACAGTAGTACTTCTGTTTTATAAGTATTCTGTTTGCAGTGTTTATTTCATCTTACTGTGACATTTTCTGTTGCAAATACTTAATAACAGTTAACACCCAAATAAAAATTCAGAGTTAAAGTAACAATTCTAAAGCTCGGTGCTGCGCTGTTAAGGAGAATATCACTCACAGAGCTAGACATTAAAACTGTTCCTCTATCTTGATGTTCTTTTCTCAAGATCTCACTTCAAATATACCTTTGAGTTTCATTTTGTGTTTTATATGCTTACTAGAAACCCTCAATATACTAATATTTTAGGAGAAGAAATATTCCAAATTCACAATAATCCAAGAAGCTAACTACTAGCTCTGCTTTCAGTCTGGGGTAGTGCTTTGGTGACTGACACAGGCAAAGCCTGCTTGTACCCTAACTTGCAGTACTTCTAGATTGTGTCACAGTACGTCCATAGCATTTAAAGTTAGGGTGAAACGTGGGAGTTTCATCATCAGCGAGGTGTGAAAGGCTGTACTAGGGGCTGTGTGATACTAGAAAGCCATCTAATTCTAGTGTAAAGGCTTCAAATAACTTTGAATATGTGGTGTGTTCGTTTCGTCTCAGGACAAGAATGGTTTGATGTCACAGTATCTCCCATATTCATCTTCTACTTTCCTCTTTCACAACTTATGCATCTGTTTGGCTGCTAGCAATCAGGCCAGCAAAACCGAATACTTGTGGACTTCTGGACTTAGTAACTGCTTTTCACTGGCTGTAAGTGCTGCTGTAGCGTGGTGTGGTACATATTTTCATTGAGGATATATCCTGACTTGTAGGTTCTGTTTGGCATCCTTCTGGTGTTTTAATCTGTCCATTGTGAAGGGAGTTGTTAAAATGAAATCATCAATATTTCTTCGGAGAGGAGCGAGTTGGGTGGAGTAGATTGCTAACTAGGAAGTCCAGTTCGATCAACTCTGATTACATCTTGCAGCTTCACACCAGAGTATAATACAGTCACGTCATGTACCTATTGGGTTGATTTTTATATTGGAATGGGAGAATCAACAGAGAACCACTTCAGTGTTAAGAGTGAAGAATAATAATAATTGGTGTTTGATTTATTTGAAGCCCTTCTTTCAAACAAAATTTTAAGTCTGGATGGCTCCAGGTAGAATAATCTGGATGTACTTACATGAACTTGTCTGAGATGCCAGTTTAGAAAGTTAAATGCTCAATAATGATACTTTGCCTATCATCAATTTCTCCTCTTCAGTGGGGTGATTGTCTTTGCTGCCCAGAATTGGTTTGTAGCTCCCTAGAAGGTAGTTGGCATGTCTTATAATTGCGGAAACTGCTCTTAGATCTGCTCTTAGATCTTGACAAAAGACACTTTAGAAATACCTTATCATAAGTAAATTATGGGAAACATTTATAAGGTGAGTGGATTAAATATTTTTATTTGAATGTTTTTCTCTTAGGAAAGTCCCTTTAAAAGAATGGATATAAAGAGTTCTGTTTTGGCTTTAGTGAAGTTCTATAGTTTCATGCCAACCACTTAAATTCAAAATGTCCAAATATATTTATTTTACAATGTGAATTGTGCACTACATTTTTATTTTATTTAAGCCTTTGTTAGAAAAGTTGCTTTCCATCGTTCATTTTGAGGTTTTCCCCCCTTCCCTTTTGTTTTTGTTTTTCCTCAGTTTCCATTACAAAGAGCAGTGCAAAAATCCAATCTTCCCCTTCCAAAGTGACACGGCGTTCAATGCAGTCTCCACAGAAATCTGCTCCAGTACCAGCAGCGCAACGGGGCAGGAAACCAGGTCGGGGCAAACCCCCTGGACAGTCTGCAGTTCCCAAGAAGGGCAGGTCTCCTAAAAATATTCCCATGACAAAAAGCAACTCTCATACTGAAAATCTTAAAACAAGGAAAAAAAGTTTAAAACCTGGAAAAAAGGTTAGTCCACATCTACTACTTTACTTTATACTGCAAAATTTTGTAGTAAGATTTTTTTAAAATTATTATTTAATTTTCTGTCTTCTCTTCAGCCTTCAGGGCTTTACTGTTTTCAGCAACTGATTACAAGAAAAAAATCTAGAATAGCTCTTCTGGAATATTTCAGTCTAAACTTCTGTGGATTGTCTCATTCCACAACAAGATTACTAATCTATTTATGGGTGAGTCATTGGTGTTGAAAAATACTCTTCTGGAATAACCATTTCCAGTAAAATTACAAGAGCCAGGGAAGTCTTTAGGCTTTTTAGTCTGTGTTATTTCATTTACTGAACCATATATATAGTTTGTGTAATTTTTATTTATTTACTGTTTGGTGTTTAGAAATAAAGAATTGGGAACAGTGAGGGCTTTTTTGCAGGTTTCAGACCTCCTAAGTGTACAACTGGATTTGCCAAGTGAATTTCTTAGCCCCTAATCCTGGAGATACCAGCATGAAGTAGGAAGCTCCTTTTCAGGCAACACATTATTCCAGGTGTGGGCCTAATACTGCCTTGATCTGAGTGATGCGATGCCTTTCTCCCTGCCAAGCTTGATCAGGTCCAGACTAGCACTGCTGTAACCCCACCTTCCCACTCCCAGGTGACACCAGCACTGGTGGGTAAACAATCCCAGAGTGAACTAGTTCAGGAAGCTAAACTGGTAGACAACTAACCCAGCATCCATCTCTCTTACTTGGTTCTTTGTCTGCTCTACCTCAAAAAAGCACAAAGGCTATGGCTGCTGCAAGAAAAGCTAGGAGCGCAGCAGGAGAATTGCCATGGGGTACCATCTATTTTCTGAGGCTTGCTCACCCACTGCAGGCTGTCAAAGAGGAGCAGCAATCCTGGCATGTCTTTTTCCAGATAATTTATGTCTGTCCCTGTGCTCCCTCCTCCTTTGCATTAGAACTGTTGGGGGAGTGGGAGATACTGTTGTTCCTGGTTTGGGTTGGTTTTTTTTCCCCTCTCTCTGTCCCCAAGTTTCAAAAAGTTGGAATTTTGGGGGGGTTTTCTCCTCCAGTCAATCATTGTGGGATAAGAGATCTGTTGCTAGTGATGTGCGGGAAGGTGTGGAGTAATGGCACAGGCAGGACTTTGCCCTTCAGTGCTAGTGCTAGTCAGTGTAAAGTGCTAGTGAAGTAATGTTATTAGAGCACACCCAGAAGCCTCTAGCACAAAACTGGAAGCAGGCACTTTGTTAAAATGATGACTACAAGATAAGAAATTATTCTGGGCACCAGAAATTGAAAGCCAAGCACTGTCTCTGCTGCTGCCTGCCTCTTCCAGTTGGGCATCCAACTGGTAGGCTGCTGATGCAAGTGGTCTCCAGCTTTATCTCTTGCTCTATGTATAAAAGTACACAGAGACACAGATTTAAAGAGTAGAAAGGTTCTCCCATCCAGGCCTAGCTGGCAGATGGAGTGTTCTCCCTAAGTCTGGGAGGCATTAAAGGAGAGCATTGAACGCAGGACTTTCGTGTCTTAAGGACATACTCAGGTGTGGCAGGATACGCACTTTTCATGTAAGAGTTTTTTGTCCTGTGTGTGAAAAAGAAATTGAGAGGCTTTGTGTGTTCGTTGAAAGAATAGTTGGAGGAATTTTATCCTTAGAGGAGGCTTCTGGGCTCTAAAGGCTGGATGTCTGAAGGTGTCTGCTTGGAGGACCACATTTGGCACTTGGTCTGTGTGAGGTACTTGGGGGGATTTGCTTGGGGAAAGGCAGTTACTTTTGACATTGCACGTCTTTACACCTCTACACACTCCTGATTTCCTCTGTGGGACCAGGCAACTAAGAGTTAGCTTTTGCAGGATTGAAGTTTGATGTATCTAACTTGGCAGTTTACTATATTAAGTGTTGCATTAAAAAACTTTAAAAATTCTCTTAGAGATTTGAAAGGTTTTGGTTTGTTTTTTTTTTTTTCCCCCCCAAGGCTGATTGAAAAACTGCTCTAGACTTCAGGCTAAGTAATTGTGCTTCAGGTGTGAGCTGGCTGTGTGGTAATTCAAAACCTGTGTGTTTAGCGAGATTGATCTATGCCTGATACTCTGTAGAGTTGTTTGACTTGCCCTTTTAAGTTTGTTATGCCGAAGTATTTATGCTAGTGCAGGTATTAACTTTTATTACCAAGCTTGGAATGTTGTGTCACTTTTCTCCTTTATTGAAAAGTTTCCTAAGCTGCTTCGTAAGTATGAGATACATGTTGGGGTTTGTTTTCTGTTTGTCTCCCCCAGTTTGTACTGTATGTTTTTACACTGTCATAATTAAGAAGAAATCTCCTTACTTCTCTTTCATTATTTTTAAAAGTACACTTTGCACAACAATGTGAAGAATTCCTTTAATAATTTCTTGAAGTGCCTTGGTCTGAGTGTGGATCACAGCCCTAAATTCAACCCTACGAGCAGAGAGGTTTCGAGTGTCAGGGTAAAACCTGTGAAGTTGGCTGTGCGGTGCCAGACTGTGAGCAGTGCTCTCTGCAGGCAAATGGAGCTGGCATGCTCTCGCAGCTAGCAGGGGCCAGCTGTGCCACCTTGACCAAGCAAATGTGCTGAGCCCTGCTGGGAACATGGCCTGTCCCGTGGAACAGCATGGCTTTGGGTTCACAGTTTGCTGCTCCCTGTTTTGGGGTTGCAGAATGAAAACCTCAGCTGAACAAGCATGACGTGCTGTACTTCCAACATGCATTCTCTTTCCTCCTTCTGAAGGAGAAGGTAGGAAACAGCCTGCTAGCCTCACCACACTTACGTGTTAGTGTGGAGGGTGGGTAGTTCTTCTGTCTTACAGTTTAGCATTAGTATTTTGTTTTCTTGCCTGCTTTTCTCCTCTTTCCTCCTTTTTGCCCTCAACTTGACCAGCCATATTTTGCAGCATGGTGAGAGGAAACTGACCCCTCAGAGTTGCTGCTCCAGAAGGGCCTTCAGGAATGTCAGACCTCAGATCAAAAGCTCAAACTTCCCAAGTGCATTTTTGTTCTCTGTATTAAGGATGGAGAGAGACCTTTCTGTCACCCACAGGCAATTCCTGACAAGTAATACATCACTGCGTGGTTCAGTGTCTGGCCTGAGTCACCTTGGCTCATTCACAATGCAGTGCCAACCCTTGGCAGTCTGTTCCTTATGTTCATGGTAATTCCACCCAGTGCCATGTTGTCAGATAATTTCTCCAGCCAAACCTATCTTCTCTGAACTGTAAGGGGCACAGAAACTTTCTTTTAAAGTGCCCTGGATTTCAAAAGAGAGTTAATTTATTCTTTATAAATGTTGTGAAGAAGTTAGACACTGCTGCTCTTAGGGAGGTGTATATTTTGATTGCTTTCTACATGATTTTTAATATATTATTTTGAAATATATTATTTCTGAAAGTGTAAAGAATGAATAGTGATAAATAGAAGAGGACTTAGCCTCCCCTAGCAACTTGACTGATTTTTCTACTTCGCTGTAGGTCAGTTTTAGCACTAAATCCTTACCACCTGAGTAGCCAAGACTCTGCTGCCTTCAGCAGAGTCATGACATTGAGTAATCTCTTATATTCCTATTTCTTTTGGTAGGTAAGAGAATGAGATCATAATCTGTTCTCATGCAAGAATAAATGGTAAAGGCAGAGTTGATGAACTTTTTTCCAATTTATCATTTTTTTATCACCATGTATTTTCATAGTATGTTCTCTTCACATTTAGAAATGTTTTTCTCGTGCATGCCTCTTTTATAAAACCCAGTCCAAACCAAATTACAAGAAAATTTTCCTCAGGTGGAAGGGAGTGCACACGGACCATTTTCTAAATCTTAGTCTGCCAACTCCAGTTGTCTGTCATATAATAATCTGCAAATAAGTTTGGTTTGGGAAAGGAAAAGGTTTTGGCAACCTGCGTGACTGGATTGTAACTACTGGTTAATTTGATATTGTGTAAAGCACCAGTTTCTGAAAGTGATTACTTGAGAATTTCATCTCCTTTGAAACATGCTGGGGGAAAATCTAGGTGCACTGTAAAGTTGACACCTAAATGTGACTCAAGTTTTATATGGGAATATATACGCAGCCCACCTAAGTGATTTGAGTTTTGATAAACCCAGATGATTGGAAGGGTATGGACAGGAAAATAACCCGCAACACCTCTTCTGTGCTTCGTAAGATTTAGAAGGTTTATGAATTAGTATATAAAACTCATTCTTTTCTCACTTTTTAGGTAGGCGTAGGTTGCTTTTTAAGTCATTTGTCTTCCACTACTTCACTTAAGGAGCTGTAAATACAAATTTCTTCTGACAATTTCTGGTCTTGCTTTCCTGGACTTTATCTTCTGTGCTGTGTGTAGTGGTTCTGTAGTAAGGAACTACACACATTCAGTAAGATGGTAACTGATAGCAGAAAGGTTTTGCTGACTCCTTAAAAATGTTTAACGTTTTGACTTTGTTTTTTTTCTCTAAACAGAAAAAAATCTTGCCAGAACAACTGACTCCTGCATCTCCTTCTCATTCTTCTCCTGAGGGGGACAGTGGCACTACACAGATACTAAAGGATGGAATTAATTTGTCCGGTGCAACTGCAGCAGTTATATCCACAGGTAAAAGACAGAGGGAAAAAAAATAATGGCATTTTTAATGTGAAGTGGTTTCCATTTCAAACCAACTAGTAGTGTCATTTTATGGAAAATATGCTGCAAACTTATTACTGTATATCATTATCCATCTACCTTATTTTTAAAAGATATTTGTAGGTGCCAGTGTTGCTTTGCAGAACGAGTATTTTGACCCTGCATTATAGCAAGGAGTGCTGGAGCATGGTGGCTTTTGATAAATCTGCTAGACCTGGCAGTTTGTTCCTGTCTGAAGAAGGAAACCGTACAGTTCTTTCATGTGTGTCCCGTCCCACCCCTTAAT
>NW_010414658.1:53945-58452 GCF_000710305.1 Buceros rhinoceros silvestris
GTTGTCCCTGCCCACCCCTTAAGTTAGTGAAAGGGAACAGATGTAGCTAAAAGCCTATATGATGTTCTGATATCATGCAGGCTGTAGTGTAATATAATAAAATATATAACGTATGAAAATATAATAAAACAGAGATTCTTGTATCTGTATAGCCTTACATTAAAAGAAACAACTCTTTAAACCACGTAAGGGCAATCAGAGGAAAATACATTCCTCCTTCCTCTTTTGTTTGCTTGTTTTTGAAATACAACGAAAGGTATCTTGAAAAGGGTTGGCAAAAGAGAAATATGCTAGTTAACTCTGTAGTGAAACGTTCGTATCCTGTCAACTGAAATGTCAGAACTTTCTGAAGAGACTCCATAAATTATTATAATTTTGTTTACTGTGATTTTTTTTCATTTAAAAATTGATCTTACAACAGAAGTTGTCAGGCTCTTCTCACTCCCAACTTCATTCGTGGATGAAGGGGAAATTATGTGAGTGTTTCCTGGGAAAATAAACTTTTCAGGAGGCAGTTGTTGAGCCCAGACAGAAGATGCCATGAAAATAATTTTTGCTGATTTCTGTCTTTGGTTATTTGAACAAATAGGCTTCTTCCAGTTTGCATGCTTCAGAATATGAGCAGATAATGCATGAAGACATAAAATCATTAAAACCCTTACAGATATATATAGGTTTTTAACTAAGACCAAATAATACTACAGTTCAAAAATATGGCAGTCTTTTATATAACAGAATGCTTAGATTGTCTGCTTAATCACCACAGAAACGCATTTTTTCATTAAGCCTTAATAATGTATTAACTGCATTCCCGGTGATGTGACAGCCAAGGCCAAAAAGAAAAAAAAAAATTTCAGTTACAAGTTTTCCCCATGGTTTTCTGCCTTGCCATTCCTTTTGAGAGACGGTTTTGCTTAGTAGCTGCAAAAAATAATTTAAATCCTATTTGATTTGTTTTGTGCTTTAAACTACCTTACGGTGTTCCGAGAGAAGTATGTTTAGTTTGTTTAGCACAGAGGTCCCAAGCTGCACTGTGGAAATCATATGCAGTGCTTCGGGGCTTCCGAAGGCACAGGCTTTCGGTAGGCATTGTACGTGCGCACCGGACCGGTGTACGTGGACACGTTAATGCTGTGTGGGTGCCTCCGAATGAGCAGCGCTGGTAGGTATATACCGTAGCGTTGTCTTTGTAACTTCTCAAATAGGGGAAAAATAAGTAACTTGTTAAGACCAGTTTTTAGAATCACGTCTTGGTAGTTCCGAGTACCTGCCAGTAATTTTTACTTTGTTGGAACTAGGGTATGAACAGAGTTTAGTTAAAAGATAAGCACAGATTGTGAAGGAGTTGTCAAGCACTGGAACAGGCTGCCCAGGGAAGTGGTGGAGTTAGTATCCCTGGAGGTATTTAAAAGATGTGTAGACTTGGTGCTGAGGGACATGGGCTAGCGGTGATTTGGCAGTGCTGGGTTAATGGTTGGGCTCAATGATCTTAAAGATCTTTTCCAACCTAAACAATTCAGTGCTTCTCTATTACTGCTTTGTTACGTCAGAGGGATAGAGAAGGACTTTGGAGACCAGAAAGAAAGTTTAGACCTCAGGCAGTAGAACCTTAATAGAAGACAGAAAAAATATCTTTTGCATCCTCTGAAAGTACGTATGTATGTTCATCTTCTGGAGTTGACCAGCACATTTTCCCCTCAAGATTAAAACTCAAAAAAACCCAGTTTGCAGTTCTGACTTGGAAACATGTCTTTGTTCTGACTTGGAAACATGTCTTTGTTCTGACTTGGAAACATGTCTTTGTTCCTCAGTAGTGAATATGGCTTTTTTTTTTTTTGTATTTTTCTCTTTTGTCTTTGTTCTGACTTGGAAACATGTCTTTGTTCTGACTTGGAAACATGTCTTTGTTCCTCAGTAGTGAATATGGCTTGTTCTTTTTCAGTATGTGTCTATGTCAACAAGCATGGAAATTCTGGACCTCACCTGGATAAGAAGCAGATTCAGCAGCTTCCAGATCACTTTGGGCCAGGTCCTGTCAATGTGGTACTTCAGCAGGCTGTACAGGCTTGTGTGGATTGTGCCTATCAATCCAAAACAGTCTTTGGATTTCTGAAGTCTGGCCATCACGGAGGGGAAATGATAACAGGTATGTGAAGATGCTTCGTTTCTTCATTACGAAGAATTCTTGATTGCAAACTTAAGGTAGGGCAGAAGAACTGAAGCACATGCCATGAGTTTATATCACTTCTGCACAGTCAAAACCAAATACTTGTGAATGCCTTTACTAGGAGAGTATTGGTGGTATGTGATTTATCCCACTCTGTGTCCAGAATGATTTGAACAATTCTTTACATTAGAATTTAGCAACAGCAATGATAAATTACATATAAACAGTACAGTTAGATTCTTACACTAAATAGAGCTCATGTGCCTCGTTTAGCAGCCGTAGCCAAGTATTTCTGAAGTAAACTCAGTACAAGTGAAATATCAGCTTTATTAATTCAAGTCATTCACATAATCTTATGCATATAGAGCATTTGTGTTCTTTATGCCTTAACCAAGTGAGTGAAAAGTTTCAAACTAATCTGTTTAGCTTCCAGGCAAGTGATTCCACATGTTATATTGCTGCTCATTCCCTACCCCCGTTCCCCAGAATTGTAGCAATGTCTTAGGTCAGTGTTCATTCACCTATGTCCCCTATTATAGAATAGGTTTGTTTCTGCTACATATTAATGGCAAGTCTACAGATAAATTATCTCTATATATCAAACTGAATAGCTGCTGCTTGACATTTTTTTCCTTCTAGACTAGGAAATATTCTATATAGCAGTTAGCACATCAATTCATAGTTCCATCAACTAGCGATAAAATGACTTCACGTTACTTTTTTCTCCTTACATTAACACCAGATGTGAATGATGATTAGTGGAATACAGGTTCAATGAAATCCTCATAAAGATGTTGCCATTTAGCAATACTGAAAAAGCAGCACCCCAACCTGCGTGTAGCAGAACTACAGTCAGCCTTGCTTAAGCGTCCTCACGAGCTTGTTCACAAAGTGGATGCTGCTTCTCCGCTGGGTAGAAAAGGTTTAAAGGCCTTGTATATGTCTGGTTTTGAAACCCATATTGCTTTATTTTTTTCAAGTTATATGAAAGTTTATAACATTATTAATTCCTTGCTGTATCAAATTCATACAAGTCAATTTTCTTGAACAAAATGCACTGGGGTGTGCATTGGCGGTGTTCTGTTCGTGATTGTTTATCACAAAGGACTAAATTGTAAGCCCATGGTGTATCTGTACTGTGTAGTTGAAAATAATTATTTCACAGGGGAGAGAGAAATTTCAGAATCTCTGTGTAGTTGTGGTTTCATTACCTTCAAAAATTCTGTACAAAAAGGAATTCCTGGTCTGCACCTGGCTTCACCCCAAGGCTTGTATTCGGGGAAACCACCTCTGTAGCCCTGGATTTGAGGAACTTGGCGGTGTGGACTGCTCCTGAAGGAGAATCCCGGTCCAAGGGATAGCAAACCACAAGACCCCAGTCTCTGGTGTTCTTGAGCTGTTGCCTTCTCATTGGCTTGTCAGACAGGTTGCTGAGAAGTGGGTGAGCAAACACTCTCTGTCATTTTAACAAAAATTTGAGTACGATATATTTTGAGAAGCACAAAATGTGACTTAGATTAATGCAGCACATTACAATCAGCTGTGCATGTGAACAGTAAGGAAGAAGGAGCTTACAGTAGAATAAAATGAGAAATTTCAGAATTAAATCGTGAGAGTGTTTTCTTGTAGAGTTTTTGTTTGAAAATATTTTTGGAGTGTGGTTTGCTGTTCAGGTTGGGGTTTTTTTTTTTGACTAGTGAAAAAGAATATGTTGCAACAGAAAATAAGCAAAGAAATGTAAGTCTTTTGTGGACTGATACTTTAATGATGTGTATTACACCTGCTGTAGGAGGAAACTGTATGCGGATGAGGATATGGATAAAATAATCTTGCTATAATACATGTGAATAATTAGTGGGTTCTCCTGGTTCAGCTGCCAAGAAAATAGTTGTTTTGAATAGAATTGAATTTAGGATTTTTCCATCTTTTCTTAAACAAAAGCACAGACAGTTTTATTTTTGCTTGATGCATAAGGTTTCAATTCAGTCAAATATAACAGAAAGGAAATTAAAGCCTTGATTAGCAAGCCCAGTAATGGTGGTGGTGGTGTCAGCCCGTTTTTTCTCCTTGTAGTGCAGAGACTATGGTGTTTGGTGGCATGAAATAGACTGAGGTGCAGATAAATCTTCTCAAGCAGGGAATTAAAATCAGACTCTTGGGTGAGTTTCCTCACTGTCAGACAGACATTTCCCTGATAGTTCAGCTCTCAGCCTTTCTTCTGGCTTGAACCTCTTATTTAAAACATACTGACACAATGGAAGGTGAGAAAATGAGAATAGCTCTTCATCCCGGGGGCTGGGACTGCACATGCAAGCTCCAGTCCCTGTTTATTTGTCATTA
>NW_010414659.1:0-8305 GCF_000710305.1 Buceros rhinoceros silvestris
GGAAGTTTTGGCTAACCCAGGACATGGGTTTAATTGGAGTCTTAAGGGTCAAGTAGGATTCTACCATAACTGCAAAATATTCACATGCATTTTTTAAGCAAGTAAGCCTCTCTTTAGGATATGCATGATAGGAAGAAATCACATTTTTGTTTCTCACAAAGACTTCAGTTCAACAAAATATGAATATTTAGATTTTTTTCAAAAGATACAAAGGACACAGAAAATGAAAGACCATTACATGCTGATAATAATAACTATAATTGCTGATTCACTTCTTATTCCGAAGAATTTCCTCAGATTGGGAGCTTTGTAAGTTATGGCATTGTTAAAAGCCCTCCCATAATCCTTAATAAAAATCCCATAATAAATTCACCCTTACTTAAGCTTCTGTCTCGGACACATCTATAACCTTGACTGTTCTTGGTCCCAAAGTGTTAGGAAATTTTTTGGAATAGGAACTCTGTAAGATGGCCAGGACAGGGAATATAACAGAGCCTGCCATTACCATGCCCTTCATGCAGCATGCAATAGATTTATTTCTGCTCTGGCTAATGCCTCATTCAATTTGAAGGTCTTCAAGGACTTCAGCTTACCATCTTACCTCTGCATTTTGCAGTGTCTGTCAGGAACAAGCTGGGAAACTATGTTCATACCACATCTACTAAGGTTGGTTCCTACTCTCTGCTTGGGACTCACTCCCGTTATGGTAATGCAATAACTGATGATAATAGCAATCCTTAGGACAACCTTATTCTAGTAATGAGACTTTATTATCCTGCTTAAGAACCAGACTCCTATTGTATTTGCAGGCAGCTAAATCCATTTGGGTCAATCAAAAGATTTATTAAGTGTATCAGAAGTAATTCTACTGCTCATCAGAAGTAATTCCATTGCTCTACTCTATTCAGGTGAGATCCTACCTGGAGCACTGCATCCATCTTTGAAGTCCTCAGTACAAGAAAGAGGTGGACGTGTTGGAGCGGATCCAGAGGAGGGTTGAAAAAATTTTTGGTGTGATAGAACATCTCTCCTATGAGGAAAGGCTGAGAGAGTAGGGGTTGTTGAGCCTGGAGGAGAGGAGACTCCGTGGAGACCTTACTGCAGCTTTTCAGTACTTAAAGGGGGCTTCTAAGAAAGATGGAGTTAGACTTTTTAATAGAGCCTGTAGTGATAGGACAAGGGGCAATGGTTTTAAACTGCAAGATAGTAGATTCAGACTAGATACAAGGAAGAAAATTTTTATGATGCATTGCCTAGAGAGGTGGCGGATGCCTCATCCCTGGAAACATTCCAGGTCAGGTTCAACGGGGATCTGAGCAACCGGTCTAGTTGAAGATGTCCCTGCACAATGCAGGGAGGTTGAACTAGATGACCTTTAAAGATCCGTTCCAACCCAAAACATTTTATGATTCTATGATTTACTAAGGGTGTCAGGTATATCAGAGTCAATTCTAAATATCAGGTTAAATTCTTTATCTTTCTAGTACAGACTAACCTACAGTTTAAAACAGCAATAAATTTATTCAGAGGTTCACTGTAGTTTAGCGTTGTATTGTGCTTTCCATCTTCCCCAGAGTTCTAGAACTTAAAATCTGGGTCTGTTCAACACACCATTTGTCTGAGGTACTTTTCTCATTCTTCATTATTTGCTGAAAAATAAAACAGCGATTAGTTGAGCAGGGGAAGGGGTGTTGTGGGGTTAGCTCAGATTGGCATGGATTGCTGGAAGACATTTTTAATTTTTTTCTTTCTACCTTCTTCTTCAGCCTGATTGTAGTTACCTTTAAGATCATTTGGGAGTTTTATAAAATCCTTGCTATTACAGAGATCTAGAAATTGGTGTGCTGTTCATCCTTTCTTCCTTTCCTTTGTCCTTGGTATCATCACTGTATGGTATTAGATAATTGTTCCATTGTTGTGTGCTTGGGATCAAAATGGATGTTTGATTGACTCTGAATTGAGCATCTATTATGTGATCATTTTTAATTGCAAAATCTGGAATTCAGAGCAGGGCTTCCCACAAAGTTTATTCTGTGTTGTCTTGAATAGTGGGCAGATTAGAAGATGGTTCAGGACACATTTCTGTCTCCTCCTTCTCTTCCTGCCTCCCTCCCTCCCTCCTTTTCTTGGTTGCACTGTTTCATGCTCCACTTACTCCACATACATAAGCAGCCAGAAGCTTGCAGCAAAAATGGGGAAATTTAACCCCTCACCCCCCCTCAGTCTGCACTGTGACCAGGTGTCAAATTTGAAAGACCAGGCAGAATGTGAGTTTTAAAGTTGATGATCAGGACAGAATTTGATACTACAGCATATAACCCCCATACAAATATTAGCTGGGACGGTTTCAGTTCAGCATCCTCATTTGTTGTACAAAGGATCTAAATATATGTTTACTATATACATTAACTAATGTCATTTAGCAAAAATCAGTAGTTTCTGCTGTCACATAATATATACACCTTTTTCGTCATCATAATTAATTTTCACTGTAATTGTTGTACTTTAACAATAGGGTTTCATGCTAAAATTTTGGTGACCAGATCAGTGTAATTTCCATGTCCAGAAATTTTTGTCTCCTGCCTATGTGTTAAGTTCTTAACTAAATGAAAAAAAAAAAAAATTATTGTGGATGGAAGTAGGTGAGATTTATAATGTATGAAAAGTACTACTCACTACTTGCTTTAGGAAGCTGTGTCATTTTTATGGTAGAAGAACTATGTTACTTGTTAGACATGAACTATACTTTCTGGTCCAAAGTCTTTTTTTATTTTTCAGTTTAACTCTCCCTTGGATCAAGAGGGACCTATTCAGACATGTTGTTTATGGTAACCTTGATAGGTGACTCTTTCATGGGCACCCCTTTGTTGTGGGGAAAGAGCTTGCGTGCCCTTGTGAGGTTGAGAGCTGTGCTGGGAGTGGCATATGCCTCCGGTAGGGTCTCCCAAGCCAGACAGGTCTCAACTGAAGGGTCACACAAAGTGTGTCCACGGGCAGGATGGACTCACTAGCCTTCGGGCACCATCCTAGGAGAAGGACAACTCTGACTCCAAACCCGGGCAGATGGAGCTCGTTTAGCCTTGTAAGGCATCCATCTAAGAGAAGGATACTCTAACCAAACCTACGACCTGAGGACTTCGCTGTCACCGTCCAAGCTCGCTAGGCCCTGGCAGATGAACCTCAGGTGTAAAGAGTGGGGCCAGTCTCGTGCACGCTGCACCTCACCTAAAAAATCCACCGCGCAGGCCCAAAGGGTGTACTCACACTTGCAAGTTGCAGTAAGCGTGGGGAAAACCCTTCCCAGATCTTCATTCGCCAAGCCAAGCCATGATGATGATAGATGAAAAAAATCCAAATCCATAGCATTCTTTGGAGACATGAGTTGTTGCATATATTGAACTTTTGTAGAACTGCTTTGAGCTCCTCTGCATTTTGCTCATTAAAAATGTTCAAAATAATCATGTACTGTAAGCATTTAATATATCAGCTTAAGCATGTGGGTGTACTTGCAAGCACTGCAATTTAGAAGGAAATTTGCAACCTCATCTAACAAAATGCTGCAAGTGAGCATTATCATAGACATATTTGTTGAAAGCAAAATACTAAAGCCAGCAGCAGGGGTACATGTCGTCTTAGAGGGTGTGTTGGTAGGTTCAACTAGGCATTTTGAGTGCAGCAGAAGATGTTTTAGAGGACTGATTGAAAAATGCAATTACGTATAACACAAAACCTGGTAACTTTTCACAGCTGAGCTGTGTTATAAAGAGCAGTGGGATAAGGAGACTGGATTGTTAGCTGAATATATGAAAGAAAAAAAATTAGTACATTTGCTGAAACACCCTTGGTAGTGAAAGAGGAAATAATGTTGTATGTAGTAAGTTATATACATTGCTAGTTAAGTGACTAGTATTCCATTTAACGTTCTGGTACTCAGTTCAGTGTTCTGGTATTTTACTTTGTGCATTCATCTTCCCTGTATTAGTAACCGCAGTTTAATTTGTTTTGTAGGGCACAAGATGAGTATAAGGCTTTTATGGGAAAGCCATGAAAAATACATGACTTCAGGAGCATAGGAAAAGGAGTTTTCCTTGGGATATGGCATCCAGTTCCACTATCTTATAGTCCTTTTATATTTCAGACATCTACAACATCACATAGAATTCATTCATGCAATAAATCCACAGTATTAATTATGCATACTGTGAAAATATATATTCTTATTGAATTTCTGTTGATAATTTCTTTTGATGTCCTGAATTTCTTCTGTTAAGAGGTTTGAAGTGTTTTCTCTATTGACTTTGCCTTTTTTCTTTCACTTTTATCTTTGCTACACTTTTCCTTTTAGACCCCTGTAGCTATTGGATATTGATCCTGGTTATGGATTGTGTTTCTCTTTTTTAGAACCACAGCCGTGTTCATCTTCATCAATCCACATCCTGCAATAAATCAAAGAAGTCTGTGCTATTTTTTATTTCTGCTGCTTCCATATAGTGAGTTCTCAGCTTATTATTTCTTTCAAAGGGTGTGAACTTGAATTTTGTGATAATGAGGTCCATCCCTTTTCTATGTCTCCTCTTCTCAGGGTCAACTATTCCTTATCCAAGACTCCTTTGTCATGACTGCTCCTCAATTTCACATTGCCAGCAAATTTCATGAGTGCATATTGACTTGTGTGTCAATATCATTAAACAAAATTGTAAACAAAATTAGTCCCAGTATCTATTCTCAAGAAACTGAGTAAGTGCTTTACAATCTCAAAACTCCCTTTTCAGTACAACTCATTTGGGACTTTCCCTTCAGCCAGTTACTCATTCACCTCATAGTTCTTCTGACACCTATACTTGCCAGATTTTACAATAATTTTCTGTTTGTCATGATAGGAAACATTTTCAGATGTCCAATGAGATTATTTTTTCTAGTTTCCTGTGTGAAAGCAAATGTCATATTGAAGAAAGTAAGTATATCATGTCAGAATTATCTTTCTCTGGTAAAGTCATATTGCATTATTTCATCTGCCATTTATGTCTCAATTTTCTCAAGCTTTACCTTGTCTTGAGAGCAAAATAACAGATCTGTAGCTGAGAAGATCACTTCTTGCCCTTAACTATTCTCCAGTTATGTAGTACCTCATCTGACTTGGATT
The DNA here is from genome assembly GCF_000710305.1 of Buceros rhinoceros silvestris. Classification (NCBI taxonomy): domain Eukaryota; kingdom Metazoa; phylum Chordata; class Aves; order Bucerotiformes; family Bucerotidae; genus Buceros; species Buceros rhinoceros. The sequence continues at coordinate 5,144 of NW_010414659.1, forward strand.
CACTTTAAAATGTTGCTGTTCAACCTGCAATGTCAAATGTTAGGGTTTTTTTCATCATCTAGTACAGAAAACAGAGATCCTTCCTACAAGAGTGCATCAAGCTTTACAGTTGCCTCTACTACAAATATTATTTTTATATATAACAACTATAAATATAAATAAATAAATGTGCATTTATTTTCTCAGTATCCTGTATTTGACCAAAAGTTCATTGTCATTGCGATGAGATCAAGCAAAGTATTTATGCTTCTCTGACAAGGTGAGTTATTCAGAGATTAATGTGAAATGGATCGCAAAGCGTCAGTTCGGAACATGTACTTCCAAACTTGGTGCAGACACCAAAATGTCCCGCCATTATTATTAAAATAGACCTTCTGTGAGGCAAGCTGGAAAAAAATCTGCTTACTGGAAAAAAAGAAAAATCTCCCATTTTTTTCTATCTTTCATGGACAATTTTTCAAAGTTTTCCTGCAGCTTTTGCTCAAAGTACAAAGGTGGAGACTTGACGGCTAGAATATCTACATGAGGTGTCTATTTTTTGCAGACGGATTATTTTAGGCCTATTTCACTTTGAGTGGATGTTGGCTGAAGGCAAAGCCTACAGATTCCAGCTTTTGTAAAATATTGAAAGCTTTACTGAGACTTCTAGTGCCTTTTAAGTATTCTCTCCAATTCATGTTAGTTTCTTACTAGGTGTTTTGCCCACCTGCCAACCAGTAATAGAATGTGGGAACAATTCTTTCAGTGATGGCTTGACTTTTTTTTTTTAAAATCCCATAGCATAGCACCACAATTTTTAATAGACTGGTGAAAGCCACGTGAAAACTATGTGTAGTGTAAGATGAAACAGAATAACTGAGTGTTTCAAATGTTAACTGCTCAGAAAGAAAAAAATGTCAAAAATAGCTGGAAACAAGGATAATGAGTTCAACTACTAAAAGAACAATTTTTTTTTCTCCATTTCGAGATTTGCTTTTTCTATCTGCAATGTGAGAAGGAAAAAGTCAGTACTTGCTCCCTTGGTTCTTTTCATTTTATGAAAAGATATTCTTTCTTCTTTACCTTTGAATGGAACTGATTAGCATCAGTCTAAACTTTATGCTCTAAAAGTGTTCCACTGTAGCCAGGTTTAGAATAGCCTGGACGGAACAAAATGTAATACCTGTATGTCATCTCCAAGAAGTGCTCGAGCAGGTCTGCTGGATCTTGTGGTGCATGGTGTTGTGGTTATGTTTGTACATACTTGTAGTCAGGGACCATCTCTGGTGGCTTTTTCTGGCTTGATGTTGTCTCTGACATGGTGTCTGGCAATTAAGGTTGTGGCATAGAAGATGTGGCCAGCAGTAAGTCTGTGGAAATGCAGAGATGACGCCAATGGCCTTGATAGCACCTCCTATCTGTGTCTAGTGTTCAGTCTTGCCCTGTTGTTCTCGCCCTGTATAATGCTGGTGTGGTTCCGTGTCCCTAGGAAAATCAGTTCTGTGACTTCACTTGGAAGTAAGGAAGACTTATTTATTTAAAACTGGATGCGATGTCTCTAAGCCCATCTCTGTGAATGATAATTCTGTGGAATACCAGTCAGCATCTTGCTAGTATTCTCTGCCTTGTCTCTTCCGTTATGCTCTGCTTCTAAATATGCTTTGGCATTCATTACACATCAAGATTGGAAAAAAATGTGTCTCAGATGAGCTCCTGGATGACAATCCATACTCAATGTGCTTTTTATATTTCATGCTAAAAAGCACCCGTCAAAAGTCCTGCCATGATCATGTCAACAATACAAGATCAGTGACAAACTTTTGTCATCTGGGAGTGTCCATTCTCAGCTACCTAAAAATTCCACTGGGGTAGAAAAGCTGGTTACAGTGGTAGTCTCACAGTTGCTCACAGTAATAAGCTATCTTGGCATGTCACAGTTGTTTCACAGTCTGGGTAGAAAAAGCCATGTGAAGGTGGGTAAAAGCATGACCAGTTTTGAACTTTGGGCCTTGAGGCTTCTTCCTGATGCAAAGTGCCCTATCATGACAATATCAAAGAGGTCACAAGAATTTCAATATCATTAAAATATAGCAAAGATACCTCACCTGGGACCTGTTCATTAAAATGTGTTTCTGTTTTGAAAAGTTATTTTATTAAAAAACCAAAACCAACCAAAATTTTAAAAGTTTGATTTTAGGTACAATGAACTGTATAGGGCTACTATTTCTATTATTCTGATTGTAAGAGCAGAGCAGATATTGACCGATAGCTGAATTCATTTAGAGCCAATCAAGCAGACTCCTGACAGATAAGAACCTTTCGTCTACTGTGAGGATACAAGTTTTAAGCTGCCAGGGAGAAGGAATGCATTTTGTGTGTTTAAGGTTGATTTGTCAACAAGTTTGTGACAGGGTTCTTGTCACACAGGTACCAATTTGAGTCAAAACTAGGAAAAGTTAAAGTTTTGTATTCTAAGGTCCTTGTTTTACTTTTTTTAAAGCTCTGTCAGAATTTCTGGAATTCCATTCGTAGCATTTAGCTCTCACGGTGAACAGGGAAATGGAACAGTCTTGAAAAGAGGCTTTATTTATACTGTGATGAAAGATGAGACTCAGGAAAGTTTATGACTGTTGGCAAATAGAAAGCATACTTTGATTCTTCTTGTTTCTTTGGGCAATCTGTTTTGCAGCATCAAAATAATTAAGAGCATCTTTTAGTTTCATACAGAGCTGATCTTGTTGTTCATCCATTGTTTTAGTCCACAAATGGAGTAGAAGCATAGATTCCTTACAAAAAAAAAAAAGCTAAATGGTATTTCCAAAGGCCATTTGCTCCACACTCATATCCTAAAAAAGCATCATCCTTCTTATGTGTTCCTGTCAGTTATTTTTCTAACCTGCTCTTGGAGAGAAGAAGGAAAAATCCAAACCTCTTATGATGCAATTCTGTAGACTTCCTCTGCAAACTATCTCAGTGCTTTCCAGTAAACTAGCTTTAAAAAAAACTTTGAAAATCTCCTTCTACCACAACCGTAGTTTGACCTATCCCTGAAAGGCATGGTGAATTCATTAATCCTTTGGTATATTGAAGCTCTTATAATTTTATCTTTCTGGTATTTTCCAGCCGAAAACTGGTAGTTCAGTCCTTTCTTGTAAGTCAGGCATTTTATTTACTAAACTATGC
>NW_010414659.1:8428-12054 GCF_000710305.1 Buceros rhinoceros silvestris
CCGATTCTTCCTCTATTTTTTTTCTAGATTACTCTGTCCTACCTATTCCTTAACTATAGATGTGGTACTCCAAGAAATGTTAGCAAGTAGAACGGAAAGATTACGTTTGCAGTACATTTCTTGTGGAAATGGCTGCTGACAAGAATTCTCACTATGGTATTTCCTGTTGTTGTACCAGGATGACATTTTAAACTTTTGTAAAATAAGTGTCCTACTGTAATCCTCTCAGGCAAAAGAGCAACAACAGACTTACGTTTCCATTATTTTTTCTTTTCACTCATGTCATATTTTAACCCCAGACAGCTACTAAACAGCTCACAGCCACTCACTCACTCCCCCTGAAACAGGATGGGGCAGAGAATTAGAAGAGTAAAGTAAGAAAACTCATTGGCTGAGATAAAGACAGTTTAATAGGCTAAGTGAAAGCCACCTATTCCAGCAAAGTAAAACATGGAATTCATTCACCACTTCCCATTCGAAGGCAGGTGTTCAGCCATCTCCAGTTAAGCTGGGCTCCGTCACACATAATGGTTACTTGGGAAGATAAACACCATGACAACAGTGTCACCTCCTAACTTTTTGTGCACCCCCAGTCTACTCGCTGTCGGGGTGGTGTGAGAAGCAGAAGAGGCCTTGACGCTGTCTAAGCACTGCTCAGCAATAACGAAAACATCTCTGTATTATCAACACTGTTTTCAGCACAAATCCAAAAGATAGACCCATATGAGTAAAGAAAACTAACTCTATCCCAACCAAAACCAGAACAACTCATTAGAGTCTCATAACAATTTTGCGACTGCCACAGAGGCACCCACAAAACAGACCGCAGCAGCTATCCGAAAAACTTGGATTTATTGCAATGAAATTTTGCCCGAGTCTCTGACTGACCAAATTACCGACAGGTTCGGATGTCAGTTGGGAATTATTACTGCACAACAGATTGCTGACCACTGAAGAACACACTCTAAGGAAGATGAACCACAGTGTGCACGGCTCACTGATAGAAAGGGAGAATCTCCCACTTAGAGGTACCAAGAGGGTCACTCAATCCCGGGGAGATATGCTCAGACAGTGTCCTAATCTGAGGGGAGCCCCTGGAAGTATCCTCGACTGGCGTCCCAATCCAAGGGGAGAGTCTCTGACTGCTCTACCCGCTGCTCCGAGGAGAACCAACTCCAAATGGTTCTCCAGCAGGGCTCCATTTCTACCCTGGTCGGTGTTTACTGTGGTCACTTTCAGTCCGCACAGCCAGGAGGCAGTTAATGGTGCCCAGACTCTGAGGTACCAATAGCCCTGGGGTGTGGCACCTGATGCTTACTATCTTTTGTGCAAGCTCTGTGCAAGCAGTCAGGGTGCTTACACTTTCACAGCGACAAAAAATCAGACTATTTCTGGATGACTCCTCTACTGTCTCAGCCTTTTCAAGTAGCACATACACTCATTGATGTGAAGAAAATTAAAGAAAATACTTCTATTTATTTTACATATATTAAAATAATATTGATCTTCAAAATGCCCATGAGAAAAAAAGAGATCTTCATAGTGTCCATTTGTAGCTCCTGTTCCATTCTGGATAATTAATTGTTCTCAAATTAGTGTTCTCAGTGGCTTTACTCAAGAGTGGTTCTTTATTCATTTTGCTTATATTTTTATTTATTCAGTGTCCTGGTTTGAACATGGCACTGAACCACGAGGTCTGGCTTTGCGCTTTCTTTGTTCAAACCTTTCCCCTTCACCCAGCCACGGTAAAACTCCCGCACTTGCAGGGAAGGGAAGCGAACACGCCTCTGCAAATAAGTGCATAAAAAGGGGCGTGTCGAGACACTCACTGGCACTCTGCTTCCCCCCTCTCCTTCTCTCCTTTTTGCTTTGTTCACGCTGCGGCTTTGAACACGCCACGGGATTTTAAAATCTCATGCCCCAGGACTGAGGTACCTTTTCATCAGAGAGAGAAAGGAATGTCCGTGGCTACCTGTGATTTCCCTGATGCAGTAAAAGACTCCTTCTGCAAAGCAGGTAGACCTTTCCACTTTGCCGATTGCCGGCAAGGGTGGTGTTAGAACTCATTTTTTCCATGGCCAGGGGTCAAACCAGTCATATGCCCCTATTCCTGCACAGAGGGAACAAGCACCGATGGCGACAGGAAACCTGCAGGCATTTCCCTGGGATGCCGGTCAGCCCCACAGTGCAGATGGAAGGGTGAGCCTGGAACCCTGCCCCTGATAAATGCAAGTTCTCTTCAGCCACCCTGAGGCAAAGGACTATCTCCTATTTGCATGAAGGTTTGCTTCAGGAGAAAGTTCTTAGACTGAGAACTTTTTGCAAGGTGAAAGAATTAGAGACTCTTCCTTTCCCCTCTCCCTGGTGCGGCGACCACATGGCAGGTGGGGCTTTTGTTTGTAAGTGGGAGATGTGGTTTTGAACGGGAGATTTATATTGTATTTGCATATGCTTATTCATTTATTTATCAATCTCTCCCTCTGTCTCTCTCTCCCTTTTCCAGTCCTGCCTGACTTTTAAACTGATTTTACCTTTGGGACGTTTCACTATTAAACCTCTTCTGGTCTCACCCCCTTCACATTCAAGCCTGTGTTTGTTTTCCTTTGCCCAAACAAAGCTGTGAATCAAAGCCATTAACGAGCCAGTAAGGTCCCTTCGGTGGGGTTTGCTGGATTTACTTTTCATCCCATGCAAAAACCCCTCTTGTTGTGAAAACCCCTTTTTGGTGCTAACAGCCTCATTAGTTTCAAACTGAAACATTCAGGAAGAAAATTTGAGGGATTGTCTTGGAACTGACCTGATGTTCTCTTTTTCTTCATATCTGTAAGAGGAATTATTTACTGTCAGTCTCCTGAAAATCCTGGAAATATAAAATAACATCTTTATCATGCAATTGCTACTGGTATTTGAGAAATCCTAAACAGTTTATTTTCTGCCATGTTCCAAAATTACTTTCCCAAATGTATTATTACTAAGTCTGTCACCAAGCAAATTCCATCTCATAAAGCCTTTTAAATTTCCATGGAAGGTCAGGCCACAAAGAATGACTTACAGTGGCTAGTTTTAAATGTGGGCTTAGGTTTTTGAACTGTCTGGTTTTAATGTTGATCACCCAGAATTATTTGAGAGTAATAGTATTCATACATATTCTAGAGCTACAGAAACAGTCACAGAATCATGGAATCACAGAGTCACAGAAGGGTGGAGGTTAGAAGGGACCTCTGGAGGTCTTCCGGTCCAACATCCATACTCAAACAGTGTCACAGAGAGCAGGTGGCATAGGAACACGTCCAGACAGCTTTTGAAGGTCTTCAAAGAAGCAGACTCCACAACTTCCTTGGCCAATCTGTCACAGTGCTTGGTCACCCTCACAGTAAAGAAGAGTTTCCTGATGTTCAGAGGAAACACCCTGTGTTTCCACTTGTGCTTGGTCTCTGTCTTCTTTATACCCTCTCTTCAGCTGTTTACAGAAATTAGAATGTTTCCCCCTCAGTCTTGTCTTTTCCATGCTGTACAATTGCAGATGTCTCAGCCTTTCCTCAGAGGTGAGATGTTCCAATCCCTTAAACACCTTTGTAGACCGTTGCCAGACTTTCTCCAGTATGTCCATGTCTCTCTTGTGCTGG